>NW_009702673.1:10680-19478 GCF_000703405.1 Apaloderma vittatum
GCTAATGTCATCATCTTGAGTTTCTGACCTTACTGTTGCTCTTTCCCATTATAGCAGTTTGTGGCAGCAGACTATATATATATATATATATATATATTTGACTTGTGGAGTGAAGTGTACAATAGGATGATACACTTGTTTAGAATACTGTCACTGTGAGATATTCCACAGAAAAAAAAAATCTGTATTTTCTTGTGCAAAGGAAAATATACTTCCACTCATTTTAAAAATCCACTTTTAACCATTTACATTTTATTATTATTTATGGATTTATAAGCTTTCTTTCCTGATTTTTAAAGTTATTGTGTCTGATTTGGAAATTCCACAGATCTGTGCTTGACTTGTTTATATACACCTTGTCACTGAAGTCAACAGGGCCAGTTATATCCCTAAAGCTGAGTTTGTTTCTGTTTATGGATAGAAAGAATTTATGTGGGTTTACTTAATGCACAGCTCATCTCCAGTGAAGTAAACCCCACTGCTACTCTTCCGAACACAGTGACATGTCTAGTAGGAGCAACTATTAAGAACTGCATTTACTTGGCAACAAACTGATTACTCCACAAATTAAAATCTTGGTGCTGCAGAGAATTTAACATATAAGCTTCAGTGAAACGATTCTCGTGATGAAAACAAAGAATAGTGCCTTTCTGGATAGGGGACTAACAAAAACCTTTGTAAGTGTTTACTGTCACTTTCTGCCTAATTGCATGCGAATGGAATTATAATGATGCAAAGCTGTGTGTCAAGGAAGTCTAGTGCTGGCGTTTGAGCCAGCTGCCTGGCCTGGCAAAGAACCACACAGCCACTTGATCCCTCCCTCCTTGTTGAGAATGAGGAACAAGAAAATTAAACAAAAATGCTCAACAATTAAGATTAGGACAGGAAGAGTTTATTCACCACTTAAGGTCATGGGCAAAAAACACAGCAGACCTGGGGAGAAAACACAAACTTGATTTACCACTACCAGTTATCAAATGAAACGGAGTTGGATAATGAGAAAATAGATAATTTTATGAAAAAGAGTTTTATTTGAATACTCAATAAGATTTATTTATTTTTTTTAAATTCTATCATCTGATCAAACATTAACAAAGGTTTTATGGCTACCATTCTCTCTTCACTGCACTTTTATTAGCTGCAATTGTTAAAATTTAATTTCCTGTTACTGCAACAGACAAACAGAAAAATCCGCAAATATGTGTCTATTCTGTACTGATGACATACTGATCTTTAGAGAGCAATATCTAAAAAAAATATATATACCAGAGACATTTATAAATGCAACAATTCCAGCTTTTGAAGGATTTCATTTCTCTCTCCAATGGAAAAAACAGATATAAAGGAGGTTTTCTGAGTTTTTTGTTTTTAGAAAAAATATTAGGCTAAAGATGATTCAGGTCATGCTTTTTAGCTATGCCAAAGGTGGACCTAATGAAGATATAACAGTTGTAGGTGTTTTTAGTAATGAGACACTACCAACAATTATAACACTCTCTGCATGTACAGCCGTCAGTGCTGACATTCTTCCTGGTCCTTTTGTCTAAGTGAGCTGAAGTGTCACAGACTGTGCTTATTTTGCCTAAGTAAAAAGGAAATCATTGGTGTTTTGAACCCTAAACAGGCCACTGAGTGAACATAATGGATGCTTGATGACTGAGGAAAGGCAGTGCTACTATGATGGGATACAAACCAGAACCTGAACGATTGTTTGATATTGTATTTCTTTGTTGCTGTGTTTGTAGGGGAGATCTGGTGCATAAAGAATCTGCTAAAGAAATTGACAGATGCCAAGCTTCTTACTGAACTTGGCATACTCAGTACTTTGATCTGGATTCACATGATCCAGACTGGTGTGTATTAAAGATTAACCCACGGCATGCTATGTGATTTCTGGAAGACAAGAATATCACAATCTGAACTCTACTGAAATATTTACCTTTATATGTGTTTAGTCATATTCTTTCAGAGAATTGTGACCTGTAGTGCCTCAGCTTTAGAGATTACTAATTTAAGAAGCGTTACCAAGCAGGTTTGTAAACAGCATTAAATAAATTGCACAGTAGTGAAGACACAATATAGACTGACATATCAATATTGCTCAAATAGTGTACTTTTCAGCTATCACCAGATAATGAAAACTGTGTATTTTTGAGATGGAATGTGTATTCATTGCCATGACAAACCATGGATATAATGCCATTTCAGTGCATTGCAACTGTAGCTGTTTGATAGTATAGATGATGAATGCGTGAACAGAGAGAGAAGTTGGGGAACAAAGAACACTAAATATAGGTATTCACTAGAATCATGACTTTCGTTTTTAAAACTTTAAATGTTATACCTTTTAGTTACATCAGCTGCATCAATTAATTACATCAGCTGCACAATTTGTCTTTATGTGTTCTGCTTCTATGTTTTACAAAACAGAATGAACCATTGTAATATATAATACTCTTCAGCTTATGTGCTATGTAGAAGCAAGTATCTAGTTTCAAAGGATAAATTTTTCAAATACTTTTAGCTGAACTGCACCAAGAAGTGTGTGCTGAGAAAGACATTAAAGCGTACATATGAGATAAATTTCTCTGCCTCTCATATCTCTGTGGTGTGAGTTGACTTTGGCTGGCTTCCAGATGCTTATCCATCCACTACTGTTTCCCCTTCTCAATGGGGCAGGGTAGAAAATAAGATAAAAAAAGCTCATGGGTTGAGATAAAGGCAAGGACATCACTTACCAATTGCTGTCACTGGCAAAACAGACTTGACTTGAGGAAAATTAATTTATTTTATTGCCAATTAAAAATAGAGTTGGATGGTGAGAAACAAAGACAAAACCTGAACGACAGTTTCCCCACCCTTCCTTCTCCCCACGCTCAACCTCCTGACTCTGCCTCCTCCCACCCTTAGCAGCACAAAGGGATGGGAAATGGGGAGTTCTGGTCAGTCCGTGACAGCTCCTCTCTGCCACTCCTTCGCCTCGCACCTTTCCCCTTCTCCTATGTCGACTCTCGACAGGCGGCAGTCCTTCAGGATAAATCTGCTCTACTGTGGGCTCTCACCATGGGACACAGGTCCTTCAGAGAATATGCACTTGCTCTGGCCTGGAGTCCTCCATGGGGTGCAGTGTGGATATCTGCTCCAGCATGGTGTCTCCAGGGGCTGCAGGGGAATCTCTGCTCTGACATGTGCATCACCTCCTCCCCCTCCTCCTTCTCTCACCTTTGTGGTCATGGGACTGTTTCACACACTTTTTTCTTTACTCCTCTCTAATGGGAAGGATTTTTGTCCTTTCTTATACTTTCCCAGAGGTGCCAACACCAGTATGATCAGTACAATCTCTTATGGAAGAGAGAAGATCTCTTAAGGAAGTGAGAAATTTGTTGCTCAGCTAGTGGTTAAGGCCAGGAACAATTTTCTTACATTATTGCTCTTCTATAAATTCAACTAATTTTTTGAATCAGTTGTGTAAGACTTGTGAATTGTCTAAAGTTACATGGACTTCAGTCAAAACTTTGATGGGCATAGGAGAGCAGACTTGGTCTTGAGCATTAAGGTTTTTATTTCAGTTAGGTGAAGAAAAGAATCAAGTAAATTTCAAATAAATTTGGAAGAAATAAGACACAATTTAAGTACAAAAATAGTTTCAGTGAATCATCTTTTTTCTTTCTTTTTTAAAACTCACAAAAGCGGTGACAAAGCCAAAGCAGTTGCCTTGGTTTTTGTTGTGTTGTTTTTTTTCCCCTCAAAATCAGTTTGGAGAGAGGAAAGTATTAATGTTTTCGCTGTCTGTTCCCCTGCCCTCCTCTTCATCCTCAAGGCGAACTAAGTAACTACCTAGCTAACTAACTAAACTTGAGGAGATTAAAGTCTTCAACATTTTTGCTATGCAAACAATACAATTTTTAGCTAATCTGTTCATTGACTCTGGTCAAATATTCTAATCAACTGAAAAAGCATCAATAGTCTTGTGTTTATTTTGTCTTTCTAATTAGTTTGGTTTTTTCCTACCCTGAAATTACCATCTGGAGGTAACTGATATTCATTTCAATGCTGTTCTGTTGTCACCTTCTCTCATACTGACTTACTACTCACTTTCCTCGTACAATTTTCATATAATGAAGACTGGGTGTCACCTGCTACTGAAGTATTGGAATATATGTGTCTGCTAATCAGAACTTAAATTTTTAACGTTTATACACCTGGAAATGTGAAGTTCTAAAGATGATTTTGCTTAATATGTGTGCTCTAAGTGCCCTCGTTTGCATGCAGGAGAAATGGATTTCTGTGTTTTTCATGTTTGTTTTTGTATTCTGGTGTATTTTTTACTTTCTTGATAGAATGCATAGACCATATAGAAAGTGATTTTTTTTTCCCTCATGAATATATTAAAGCATATGGAGGTATCTGGCTCAAATAAACACAGAAAAAACACATTATTTGCAGAATGACAACACACATCAAGAATGTTTAGGATTGTTTGTCAACACCTGAGGCTGTATTTGGATTAAGATAAAGCGTAAATGTAGAATACAGCGGTTTTGTAATGATTCAATGAATGAACACTCCTTCTGGATAAAGAGTGATTTATTCCTCTTTCATGATAATCCACCTAAATCAACAGTAAGTTCTAATATAAGTCATTTCATTACTGTGAACAGCTCAATAATCTGATAACCAGTTAATATCAACATCTTGGTAAAGAATTAATTGAATGCTGCTATTACTCTGAACAAAATGAAGTGATACTAAGGGTAAAATTGCTTTTACAAAATAAACACAATTTAAACACATCTTTCTGACTGAAGGCCTTGAAATGGCTAGACATATAATCTAGGTTATAAAAAATTTTAAATCTTATTTTGAAGTGGTTAAAAGTGCCTGACTCTTTCTTAACTTTGGTAATTATTTTTTATCTAGTTTTTTCTCCCAGAATATAATAGAAATGCTTAAACCTGAGTTTAGGTCTATGATCTTTAAACATTAAGAACAAACAAAAATCCTGTAAACCCCTAATCAGTGTTCTATACTCCTGAAGGCTTTCCTTGACCACATTAGCTAACTAATTGTGATGCTTGCATACCACATGCAGCTGTATCTAGAAAAAAAACACATCAACCTACTGTAGTATTAAAAACATTTAAAAAGAAAAAAATAAATAATGCTATTCATATATTCAGAACTGGCACCTATACTTTAAAATTCTAAGTGACTGTTATTTATTTTATGACTATTGTTTCCTACATTAGAAACAAAAACATCCATGAGTGCTTTCAGCCCAAATTTGTCATAAAATATCATCAGATTCTGCTTAACAGTGGTAATAGAGATAAGATCACCTAGGCTTCCTAGTAAATTAAAGTTTGTGATTTTAGATTTTTGACCTCAATTTGCCTTGCATTGTTAGTTCGAACTGACTCTTTCTATGATACCATGCTTTTACTCGAATGGTCAGACTGAACTGGAATATTAGTTGTGTTATAATTTTGATCTGTTGAGGAATTTTAACCCCTCCCTAACAGGTTTGATATTAATAAGCCATTGGGGTTGATACTGATTGGGCAACTATTTTTTGAGGTATGACTTACTATGGGTTTTATAAATTTATTTGCCAAAACAGAGCACTAGAAGTCCACTCCTCCCGAAGTTAACAGAATAAACATCCTCATTTACAAAAGTCAGATTTTACTGTCTTGTAACTTCTGAAAGTCAGGTCACATATTCTGGAGCTCCATCGTTAGACACTAGATTCTAAAATATCAAATACCTCTCCCAAGTCATCAAAAGTTGAAACTAACTGCTCATGTCAATATAACACTGACAGTAAAGACATTAATATATTTTAAATGTTCCTGAGAAAAAGAACTACTGAAGTTGAGTTTGAGGTTAAGAATTCATATTAATCCTTCAAGTTCTCCAACTGTGTAATGCTGACATGTACTTTTGTTTATTGCCTAGTGTTTTTTTGTCCCTCCTCTTGACATAAAATTCAGGAATGTCCTTTTTGTCCATGGATTGCATGGTTCACGAGTTGCAAAGTGATATACGAGAGCAAGACATAGCTGTTTTGTTATGGAGGCAAAATATATCCTAGAAATGAAGAAAAGAAAAATTTCCTTTCCTAGCCCTTATTTTTATTTCCTATCCTTTTGACATACATGTGTATCTGACTCAATATCTTAGCTGATTTTCCCCAGTCATTCTTCCATACTGTGCTTTCTTTTCCACTACAGTGCGTGTCTGGGATGGAGTTAAACCACAAGATGGGTCTTCAATCTGTAAATTCGGTTTACAGTGAGTGCAAAGTAACACACCCCTCATCCCCAAAGTATGTATGGTATGCATGTTAGGTCCTCAGCACCGATTCCTACCTATTGGGCCATATTGTGTCAGTATAGACTGGAATAACTGCCAGTCTGCTTCAGACCATGCACAGTTATGCAGCCACAAATGTCTGGCAAGCACTACAACAAGAAGTAACCAAAGCAACCAATAATAAACCAAACCAACAGTAGTAAATTAAGCCAATACGTCATTATCACTGTCAGCTAGGGTGTTTTACCCACAGTTGTTTCTGAGACAGGATGATATGAATCTAAAATTTAAGTCTTTTCAGAAACTTTTCTGTTTTAACAGGATCAGTGTTCTGAGAAGGCTTAATGGAGGTAGGTGTGAGAAGGGAAGTTATCTTTTAGTAACTACAAGTTTGCATAGCAGTAGTGAAACCAAGCAGACAGAACTATCTTAAATTCCTGTTTTTCTAGAAGTATAAGTAGCGTACCTACCTAGTAAACTCTTATAAGAACTTGTCAAGAAATATTTTCAGTAATATTTTAGGACTGCAGCAGTAGACCTGTGCATGAATTTTTGAAAAGGCATTTGGGAATGATTTTTTCTGCAGCAAATCCTGAAGCCAGTTCTTGACTTTGGTGGACCACAGTCAGGTTAGACAACGCCTGTTTGAACTGCACATAGGAGAAGGAATAGGCAGAAGATTAGGGAATAGACATTTCACAATATTCCTAAGGTAAGATGTAATATATTGTTTTTTATCTGTTTCCTTGCTAGTTGAAAATAAGAAAGTTATTGCAGCTGGAGAGTTTATTAAAGCCTTCAGCAGTGAAGAAGAACTCACCATCCTCTAAAACGTCCTTTGGTAGTCACAGATCAAGTATAGCAGACTTCCTTCATAAAAAAAAAAATCTCTGCTCTGTGTGTATCCAGTTAGAGAATAAATATTGTCTGAGTCCTGAAAAGAAAAAATTACATGCTTGGTGTTTTCTTTTTTTTTTTTAAGATAATTTTTCAAAATCAAATTTGCATGAAACCTGATACCTTCTCCTTAAAAAGCTAAATTTGAAGATAAGAATAAAACTGTTAAAAGATCTTGATTTGAAAACTCTTATGTTGAAATCTGATGAGGATAAGCTGTTAGAAGATATCAGCACTAGACATCATTACATAATGCAGTAGCATTTCTCAGCACTCAGCAGAAAACTTAAACTTCAGTGCTTTCTATGAAATTATATTAATTTATAGCAATGGATAACTCAGAAAAAAGGTTCTACACCGGCTTAGACTATCCTTCAGTCCAGCCCCATGCTAACACTAATATTATCAGAACATCAAACTGTAGAGACAGATAATAAGAGGTGTATTTAATTAAATTGAGATGGAAGTCCTTGACATTTCTTACTAATGTAAAGAAGATCAGTGTTTTGTTTATTCCATTGTAAATTTCAAGCTAAGCTGAATACCCAAAAAACAACACCTTGACACAGTCTGGTTTTGAGAAAGCATATATATCAGTTTGAAATCTGCAATGAAACTTAATGTTACTAATAGATATTTTTAACATTAAAGTTTTTGTAAAATGTGAGCATTTCTTTTCCCATATACTATTTACATAAAGTCTAGCTTAAAATGTTTAAAGGCCTGTTAAGGAAATAAACTAAAATTATAGCCAGCAGGTGGAAGTTTTTACTTGGCAACAAATTTCTTTGTTTAAGAAGTAGGATAATATCTGCTAAATAAGATCACAGTTGAAGAAGTATTGATATCATAAAGCCTGAAAACAAAAGAAAAATGTAATACATATTAAGCCCACCGTGGATCAATCCATTTTACTTAACTGTTGACATTTTGTACAATTAATGCACATATCATTCATGAAGTATAGAGATTCATTACTAGGGTAGACAAAAGAAACAAATATTGTACTTTTATGTCTATGTGTGTTTAGAATTTCCACAAAAAGTTGAGTTTCTCTTTCACCTTTTGAGTGATCTGACACTTCACTAATAACAAAATATGCAATATCTGAGTGAATAGGAGATGTGAAGTGGTGGGACATATATAGGTATCCCAACATTTCTGCTATTCAAAGTGCAAGAATCTACTTCCATATTTGAAACTACTGTTAGATAGTGCCAAAGAAAAGAAAAATTTGATACAGACTATCTTTCAATGTTCATTTTTTATAGAAGACAATTTTCTGACTCAAGAACTGAGCCAAGTGTTTCTCTGTGTGCATCTGGCTGTAAGAAAATTACTGTAGCAGCCTAGCCATTGATCTCCTGTCCATGCCTTTGAACTAGATTACTCCAGTGGAGCAGTGATACAGAAAATTGTCAAGTCCACAGTCACAAAGTGGAGCTTTAGGGAGCAAGGGCGCTACAAAATATTTTTTTTATATTTCTTCAAATTTGTATTAACTCCACAGTCCTTCTCTTGTAACACCACTCTTTTCCTGCTGTGATTTCTGTACCTTTGTATTGGGTTGGCCTGGCTGGATTTTG
>NW_009702674.1:0-220 GCF_000703405.1 Apaloderma vittatum
TGCGTGTCCGGGTGTTTATGTATCTGGGTGTTGTGCGTCCGGGCGCTGCGTTTCGGGATGTTCCATGTCTGTATGTTGCACGTCCGGGTGTTGCGTGTCACAGTGCTGTGCATCTGGGTGTTGCACATCCCGGTGCTGCACGTCCGGGTGTTCCATGTCCGGCTGTTCCGTGACTGTGTGTTCATGTGTCTGGGTGTTGTGCGTCCAGGTGTTCTGTTTC
>NW_009702675.1:0-569 GCF_000703405.1 Apaloderma vittatum
CGGGATGCTGCTGCTGCTGCTGCGACCCCAGCGGTCCCTCCCCACGGCTCAGGACCCCCAGTACCCTTATTCCACAGCTTGCACCGGCTGCACACACGTCCTCGGTGTGCATCCAGGCAACGCTCGCACATACACACGCATGGAGCACCTACTCATGATGCAGCAGGCGGGGAGGGAGGGCTGGCGCTTGGCTGCATGGCTGCTGGGCTGGGAAAGCAGCTCGCTTCGGCTCCCCGCCGGGGCGTGGGTGCCCAGGTCCTCTCCCCGGCCTCAGTTCCTCTCCCCGGCCTCGTTTCTCTTGGTATTTAGGAGGGTGCTCCCAAGGCGAGGTGGGGCAGGTGCCTCGCTGGGGCGGTTAGCCCGGGAGAGCCGGGTGCTGGGCAGGTTTCCCTCACCCCACACCTCCCCACTACCCCGCTTTGGGAAGAAAAGATTGATTTTTCTTGATCATGTTGATGCTAGTTCACTCCCTGCCCAGATCCTGTGGACGATTACATTCGTGCTTGGCCTTATACACACCAACAGCTGCGGTTAAGTCAATATATCTCCTTCGCTTAGAGCAGCTCGCC
>NW_009702676.1:0-26473 GCF_000703405.1 Apaloderma vittatum
TAGGCCATTCTATGATTCTATGATTATTGTTAATGATTTTGTCCAGTACTTTTCCAGGCAGTTTGAAACTAATGCAGCTTTTTTTTCCTGTTGGTTACTTTTTTCTTGTAATAAAAGGCAATAATAATAATAACAACAATAATAACCATGATGATAGTAGTTATTATTATTATTATTACTATTATTATTATTATCACCATCATAATCATTATCATTATCATTATTATCATTATTTCTGATTTTCTGTTCTTTGTGGAAGTCACATAAGTAATGATAACACATAAATAGTGGGCACACAGAAATTGTGCTACATCTTTTCATATTCGTATTTAAAACTCATACGAGATTATATAAAATTTTCAACATATGTCAAATTAAATGCCTAAACTATTTAACCATAACCATTTAATGAACTAGAAAACCAGCTGTCCTAATTAAATTAAATTAATGTTAGCCCTTAAAAACTTCAAACCTCTTGAAATCACTAAGTTTATCTGAAAATTTCCATTTAGCTTTTAAAAAGACATTGAGGCTTAGCATCTTGTGTAAATGCCAGTGACAGCTGAAGACACTTTAATAGTAAGTGCTCATCATTGTGATAAATTAATAGCTAGTATAGGGCAATGGTTCAGGAAACACTAAAACAGGTATTAAAGTCTAGCTTTTTTCAAATTAGGCCTATTGCAAATGGTTCCTGAGGCACGCATATGGGTTGAAAGAGAAGTGTTTTCCCCAGACACCATGATAGAAAAAGCTATGTACTTTTACTAGTTGTTTGGAAGGCAGAAGAAATCAGCTATAATTCTTCAAGTCTTATAAGAAATATATGCAGACAGGTAAGGCATATCTATCTTAAATTCTCATAACCTGTCTCTAAAATCACCATCTAAAACTGCCTCTCATTGGTTTTTAGACATTTTCAGCTTTAAGGATGTTTGAACTTGAGCTACAGATTACAAACAACAATTCTGGCAATGAAGATGCTCTTCAGAAAACCCACGATTCAGACACAGGTAAAAGAGGAAAGGGAAAAGAGAAGATTCAAGTGTATTCAACATTTTCCTTTTCTTATGAAATGGAAAGAGAATGCAATATGACTACTTAATGTCTGATAATTTATTATTTTCCCTAGTAAACAGAGGCAGCACATCAGAGCAAGTTTATGAATAGGCCTGTGCTTTTATATAGCACAATACCGTCTTGCAGCATAAATTTTTTGGTAACAGACCAGTGCTTTTGTTCAGAAGGTGCTTCAGCTCCATTTGTAATATGCACAAATTGCTTGCAACTGCATTTCTGTTCAGTGTCAGCTACATGCAAAAACGTTTGCAATTCCAGCTCCATAATACACATGGACACAACCTGTGCAGAGAGAGATTTCACACAGGGAAAAAATCCGTTTCTATGGTGTATGGGGCTAAAAAGGTGGTGCATGCAAAGATGTATACCAGTGTCAGTAAACAGAGCTGCACTGATTTATATCTGCTGAGTCTCAGCGCATTTTTTTTTTCATTGTGTTGCCTGTAACCACTCTCTTGAAGATCAGAGGCAAGCCTGGAAAAGAAACAATGTTTCTTTATAATTATAGCCCATTTCTCATTCAGCAACTGAAATATGGCACATACTAGAGAAATATTCCAATTCCAAAGAAAACCACAAAGCCATTGTTTTCCACTGAACCGTATCTTAATTTGGTTGGGTTTTTTTCTGATAGCAAATTACTCTTCACATTTTGCATTGCCAAGCTGATAATAAGCCAAGCTTTTGCAGTCTCAGACACGTTCTGGGTTTTACTCAGAATTAGCCGGCTGGATGGGCACATCTTCTTCCAAGCCAAAGATGACACCTGTGTGCATCAGGTTGCGTGAATGACTGGTCTTATATCCAGCCATCCCTTGAAAGTCAAGGACAGGCTTACACCTTCATTTATTATTTCCCCTCCTCTTCCCTCTTGCTACCAGTCAGTAGTTTCCCCCTAGTAGTTTCCATCATACACTGCTGAGTATTTTTATGACTTTAAACATGGATGAATGGGAGATTGTGTCCCCTTTTCCAAAAGAAATGTAAACAAAGTGCAAGATATAACTTCAATAATTTTTAAAGCTACCTTTCCTGGCATTTGTAGGCAATATTCCTCAAGAAAATTTCCCATTTTTACAAAACTGTTATTTTTAAATTCTCGGCCTTGGTTTTCATCCAATAGCATATGCGTTTAATGTTATAATGCAAAGAACAACTAAATGCAAATTAGTATCAAATACCTGGTGCCCCTGTTTTAAGGGAAAAGGACTACACATGCAGTGACACCAAAGAAAATATAGTGCAGTCGGAGAGCTAAAATTGCACTGAAACTCCTTAAAAAGTACACTTAGAAAGTCCAAAAACCTTTACAATGCATGAATATATAACGGATTTACATTGGGTTTCGTAGAAGATAATTTTAATGGTTAATTCACCTTATATTAGCCTAGTTTAGAATTACTTTCATTTGAAGTTTGGCATAAGATGTAAAGCCCAGAAAGGAACATTGTAAAAGTAGTATCTGTGCAAAACCTGCAGGCAACTGCAGTAAAATACTAAGTGCTCACAACTTCAAAGAGAGGACCCACAGGTAAAGAAACCTGTTTATTTAAATAATCTGAGTGGCTGTGAAGAGAAGTGAAATATTTTGTGTATTGTTATAATAAAGCAAAGCAGAAGTAAATTCATTAGTAGGATGTAATATATTGCACTGCTCTCATTCAACTTAGATGCTGTGTTATAGAAGACAGAACTCAGTAGTCAGGTTTCTACTTAGAGTTTCCCTTGTCTTCCTCATGAAGTCATTAGTGGGAGGAAAAAGGAGAGTGATGGGAGGAAAACACAAGCTCTTTATAGAAAACTTTCCCCATCTAAGCAAGAACTATCTATCTCACAAAGACGAAGACTTTTTCTCCAATCAGACTCATCATCTACAACACATAAGGCACCATAGATACCATGACTACACAAAATAAAATTTCAGCTCAGGTCCAGGCTCACAAATACATCTATTGCCCAAGAACAAATTCAGGCTGGGCAATGAGTGGGTTGAGAACAGCCCTGCAGAGAAGGACTTGAGGGTGTTGCTGGATGAAAAACTGAGTATGAGCCAGCAACGTGCTCTCATAGCCCAGAAAGCCAATCGCATCCTGGGCTGCATCAGAAAAGCATGGCCAGTAGGCAGGGGAGGGGATTCTCCCCCTCTACTCTGCTCTCATGAGACCCCACCTGCACTACTGTGTTCAGCTCTGGGACCCCCAACATAAAAAGGACATGGACCTGTTGGAGCAAGACCAGAGAAGGGCCATAAAGATAATCTGGGGGTTGGAGCACCTCTGTGAGGACAGGCTGAGAGAGTTGAGGCTACCCAGCCTGGAGAAGAGAAGTCTCCAGAGAGACCTTATAGAGGCCTTCCAGGACACAAAGGAGGCCTACAGGAAAGATGGGGAAGGAATCTTTATGAGAGACTGCAGTGATAGGACAAGGGGTAATAGTAGATTTAGATTAGAGATTAGGAAAAAATTCTTGACTTTGAGGGTAGTGGGACACTGAAACAGGTTACGCAGAGAAGTTGTGGATGCCTCATCCCTGGAAGTGTTCATGGCCAGGCTGGATGGGGATTTGAGCCACCTCATCTAGTGGGAGGTGTCCCCGCCCATGGCAGGTAGGTTGGAACTAGATGATCCTTAAGGTCCCTTCCAAGCCAAACCATTCTATGATTCGGTAAACAAACTGTCTTTCAGAGCCAAAGTATTTATCAAGTGACAGAAAAACATATAGCATAATGAAACAGGAATAAAAGACCAATAAATTTAACTAAACACCTCATTATACAGGTGAACTTCGAAAGCCAACAGTTAGAAGTACTCCTCCCTTGGGTTTAACATTACTAGCTTCCCAAAAAGATGTTATTTACAAAATAAAGCAGAAAGCATGGTTCCTTTGGGTCCATCATAAGCTTAAATGAAAGTTAAGGCCTGTTAAAATGAATTACTTCAAGCTTCAGAGGATGTCAGTGACACGAAGCAAACCTTCAGAAACAGAACCACAGGGAGAAAGCTCCACAGCTTCACAAATGCCTGTACATTAGAGTCATGGAGGAAACACTCCTAGCCTGCACTTCATGATGCAAGACAATTCAGGCATGTAGTCAGATATATATTTATGTATATATACATAAAAAATACTGCTAGTCTTTTAGATCTGCAATAACAGAAGCAACACTTCTACTTCCTTTTAAAAGGAAAATGCCATTTTTCATAGCTATCCATGACTGCAAACTCTTGTGAGTCTTTGCTGTACAGCTCCATGCCGAAAGTCAGCTTTTCTAGCATTGCCATTTGGCATACCAGGCTGCTGGGCTCAACATGTGGATATTGTTCTCTTTTAATTACTGTTTAATATTGTACATTATGGCACCCAACAGAGCAATAACATCCAATACTAGAGAGGAATCCTCAGCTTCTTCTGATATGCACGTCACAAAAGAGAAGCTTCCGGCAGCAAACTCCCACTCCCACTGTGCCACATTACCTGTCGCACGCGCATCCCTCAACCATGTTTGCAGAGGGGATGCCTATTTGCACATAAAAGAGCATTTAAATGCCATTGTCCTGCCTCTGCAGAGATCTACACAGTATCAGGAGAACTCTTTGTACGCTACTCTTGCAGTGAAATGTGATTTCCAGTGCAGTTGGCATCAAGACTAAATTTCAGCCAACGCACAGATTATTTCCTGATCAGGAAGGCTTCAGAGCCTGGGAGGAAAATTCACTTTGATCTATAGTGGCTCGCAGAAACCTCATGTAAAGTGGAAAACACAGAATACCTTCCCACTTAAAAAATGCTCTCCAGAAGAAACATTAAACTAGCACAAGTTCAACTCTGACCTGGTTTGAATCTGTCAAGAACAGCAAGTATAAGAGCACATCCTTATTTCAAAATCAGAGCAAGTTGGTACCTCCATTGTGGCTTAGCGTGAGGCAAGCACAGGCATACTGCAGGCTTCTCAGTGTAATCAGCTTTAACACTCAACTAATTCATGCTGATCATCACCAGGCCCAAGGAGCTGTCAATTCTGCCTGGTACAGGGCTAGCTTGAAGGCATTTGGTGCAGCTTTTACTTCTAGACATAATTGAAGCTTATTTACAGTGGCAGGGTCTCCTTGATACAGAAAATCTCAACATTTGCATCTAGAGAATCATACGCTAACAAATGAATAAACTGCTGATAAAGATCTTAGCCACTGCATATCAGACGCCAAAAAGTATTTCTCAATTTTATTTAGGTTTATTTAGTTTTTTTTTTATTCAACAGATTTCCTCACATATTCCCATGGATTTACTGTTCAACATGTAGTTCATCCTGTCTTGCACACATATAACAAGACTAAATAGAAATGCTAAGATTACTGTATCAGGTAATTGGTTCATCAGAGCTAGCACCGTGCAACAAAACCTCAAGCTATTTCTCTCAAGAGAAAGGCAAAACAAACAGTTTGCTGGATCCCTTCAGTTGTGCTGGAAATGATGATGACACATCACTAGTTTGATACTTGGAGGCAAAAGATTTGTCATCTCTTACAGGCTGTAATTACACTTTTCTCTCTTATTTTCTATGATGCAGTTCTACCCAGAAAGTAACCTCAGTTCCAGTATGTAGGAAAAAAGTAGGAGTAAAGATGTAAAGAGTATACTGATTAAACCAAATCACATCTGCATTAAGACATTTTATTCACTGTTAAATCTCCTTGAAAAAGCAACATACTTATATAAGTGATTTCCATTTTAAGTATCTTTTTTATGTGCAGTTTGGGATTTTTTTTAGGAGATTATTCATGCTTTTAAGCATTGATGGGAAAAATAATTTGTATTATCAAACCCAAAGTGTGGCACTAACAACTTGTGGTTTGCTCATTCATCACCAGTTCTGAGAAGAGATTCTGGTTTATAAACCTTTGCTATTTTATTGAGGCCTACTGCAGTAATGGAACCTGAGTGCTTATTTTAAACAGCTGCTGTAGCAGAAATAAGAATAACTTAAAGAGAAAAGTTCTTAAACAAAACTGAAAGACCAATCTCAGTTCTTAATCTACTATATACAATCATTCAATTAAGCCATTACTAAACACAAACAAACATCAATCATAATAAGGAAGAAACGTGGTGTGCTGGGTTGCACCTACTCTTGCTATGTAGATATTGGAAGAATGGCAACAGTAGAGGTATGCAAAAACATTTAGACAATCTCTCTTTGACTTCCACTTGTTAACCAATGAAACTGTATACATACAACGTATTTCTATTTTATTTACACAACAATGGGAAATTACACAATAGGAAATCAAAGTTATTTAAGAATTTTAAATGGTTATTCACATTAAATTTTGTTCACTTTTTCCTGACTATTACTTTCCTACTACGATGTAACTGATTCCCTAAAAGCCTCAAGCTGCAACCTGGACCCTCACATGCTATGGACATGCAGCTACGACTCATAACAACAGCAACAGACATGTCACAGATTAATATATCTTCTGTTGCAAGTTGTGTATTTTAGAAGAAGACTACAGAACGAAGGATTAGTGTGAAGGTGGACTGTACTTTTGTCCTGGTTTGAGAGCACCAACTTTTGTCAAATTTACACCATTTGTTACCAGAAAACCATCACTGCTAGATGTTGAAAATGTGAACTATGGGAAGACTCAGTGGAACACTCTTTTATTGGTTGATTTGTTTCTTTCACAACTTTCTAAGTACTCACTGTGTGGGGGTTAATTGTTATCTGGCATAACAACCTGATTAATTTTGTATTTCAGCACTATTACCTACTACACTACACATCACTCACTAGAGAACGAATGAATTTAACAATCCGTTCAAATACAAAACGAAACAAGAATAATCCTTTGTTTTACAACTTTTAAATAGATAACTTAAATTCTTAATGATGCTTAGAGTACATTAGGAACGCATTCACTGAAACTCTTTAGCTAAGGGTAACTAGACACTTCTATTAGAAAGTCTAATTAACTGGGATTTAAAAATTAACTCTGATTTACAATGGACCATAAAACTATCAGTCCATTTTACCTTTTTATTTGAAGGTTTGAACAGATCAAATTAAAGAAACAGTTTCAATAAATGATCTCATGTTATTTCAACAATGTTCCCAAAATTTGCAGCTACAGTTTTAAAACAGAATTAAAAAAAAATATGGCAGGCCTCAAAATTCATCCTGGGGTGTACTTATCTTGGCATTTTAACACATAAATAATTGCAAGGATGGGGAAGAGAACAGAAAAATGAGAATTTATAAAAGGTTTAAAAAAGGCATACAAAAATAGATTGATATGGTACGCCTATCACTACCACTGTTTGCACTATATCATATGATCTCATGTGCTACAGTGCAAAGAAGCCTCATTAAAGGAAGGACTGATTTCTGCTGTTTGAAGTCTACTTAATTTCCATAGCAAAAACACTGCGCTAAAATTCTACAACAATAAACGAGATGAAGCCCCAAGGAGAAATTTATTGTTTTCAAAATTTCATCTTCTATAAATAAGGAGGAAATTTCATCCTACTAAACAAGCTTAATAGTTTAAGTACGCAAAACTCTATAACTGGCCTAGAAGTTGCTAGCTTAAAATACACAAGCTGGCAACAAATGAAGCAATTAGATACGTCACAGGAACTGCTCAGAACTGCTGCTCTTTGTGTACATGGCAGCACAGCTATTTTTCCACAGCCCAGACTATTCAGAGTATTAGCCAAGGAAGCAGAATAACAAAATATTTTACAAAAATGAGTTATTTTTATATCACAATCAAATAAGGTCTTGTTTTATAGACAAATTTTTTTTAGTCATTCCTAAAAGCAGTTGTTAAATTCCCTGATGTCCCAACAGAAAATGATATATTACAAGCAAGCCTGAACGAAATGAATAACGTAAATTTTATAAATGCATTATGAAAGACTTGCTTTCCCTCCCCATGGCCAAAAAAAGAATCTCAAATAGATCCTCTGCATTTGAAATAAATGGCTACTAACAAAATAACCTTTAAAAGCAAGGGAATGCTCATGCTGCCCTTCCAAATTTGTAGTTAGAAGCAAAACAGAGATTGCCAGGTTGAGGGAAGAAGCTGCTCTTGCAGTACTTTCCCCAATGGTCACCCCACGGTACCAGAAGCCACTTTGGCTAGTATCTGGGTAAGCAGTGGCTTTCCTGAATAAGTCCACTCCCCAACAGCACACCTCCCAGCAGGCACTGGACTAAACAAAACCCTTCATCAGGGAGTCAAAAAAAGTTGTTCCTGAGCTTTTTGAAAAGCAACTGCCAAACCCAGAGCACAAAGGGAGAAAGAACAAGTAAAAAAAAACAAAACAACAACCAAAAAAATACCCCCAAAATGGACGAAAACAACAACAACAACAACAATCCAAAACCTCAAACACAACCCTGGAAAGAAAAATGTGTAAATGATGGTTTATGCTCAAAATAAATAATCTCTTCTTTTGCTTCCAATGTGGATGTGTCATCAGTGCCTATGAACTACCCAGGAAGGGCCCATGAGCTACCCATGAAGGGCCCAACCAAGCTGTAGAAGTTGTAGTCAAAGACTCCTGATGAACTTGAGTATAAGCATGATTTCTGATTTCCCATTCTGTTTCTGACCTCATTTCCAATCTTTTCATTTCTATGTCTTGCCATTGCCATTATAGTATTAGCACAATACTAACAGAGCACCAACTGGAGTCATAATTTTTATCAATTGCAAAATGAGGATGAAAAACTGGCTGGATTTCCATTGCCTTGCATTTGGAAGCTTTTTTCCACTTTTGTATAAAAAAACTTTCTGTAGATTGTTTGAAAAAATTACAACTGAAAAAACTAGGTTCTGAATTTACTACATTGGCTTCAAAAATATATCAAATAAACTGTATCTAGCTTGTGGACTGGGCTTCTGATCCTAGGTTCTATCAGTAATTTAATTCCTGACACGAAGAAGTACGTGAACATTTAAAATTAATCCTTTGTTGTCTTAGGCACATTACTTCAGCAATAAAGTACTCACCAGAAATATCCTTTCAAGTTGATCTTGAATGTCTTTCATTCCTGGAAAAGCAGCAACCCCTTGAATCATTTCTACAAAGATACAACCCACTCCCCTACAGAAGAAAAAACAAAAAAGAAAGTATGCAATGTTAGAAAGATTTCTTATAGCTTAAATGGCCAGCAAGAATGCTTTTGCACCCATCATCAGTGTCTGTGTAGTATTTATTTATTTAAATTAATGCCGGGCTGAAGAACAAGCATGTGTGTTTACTAAAACCAGTGTATACACATGAGTACTTCTCAGGTGTTTGAAGGCAAGTGTAGAGGTAGCAGGAAAACGACCAGTAGCTGTTGAGACCAATAAAGGCACAGCACCTGCTCTCTGCCTGTATGAGTGCGTCCTGAGCAGCACACTCCTGCTCCCCAAAAAATTTTGGGGATGTGGGAATAGCAGTGGAAGAGCACCCTTGGGAGATGCTGAATGGGGACACGCCTGCAGCATAGGGGCACACTGGAAGGGTTTGGCAGGGGAGGAGAATCTGGAAAAAAATAAGTAAAAAGGAAAGGGGCATGTGGCTGCTTACAGCCACTGAACTAAGGTACTTCTCAAATGCAGATGGCTTACGGGATGGGTTTTGCTTGGGTGTTCTTTTGCCCTCCTCCAGTATAAAAGACGGAAGCCCAAAGCTCCAAAGCTCTGCTGACCCCATCCCCCTGAAGCTCCGGCTGAGAGCTGCTGTGATGGGCTGAGCAGCCACTGGCTCCCTCCTCTCAGGAATGAATAATAGTATCTGAGACATACTAAATACAGCGCAAAGAATGGATTCTCAAAACTTGAGGAAAGTTTCTGTGACTCTAACTCAGATTGGAAATAACCTGTGGACTTCCTGGATCTGACAAGCACAACAAATTGCAAACTTGCATTTGCATTAATTCTGGATGAAGAGAGCTCAAGAGTTGCTTGTTCTCTCAGCAAAAATAATGTTAGGAGAAAACATCCCTCCTGGCTACCAACATGATGCAGAACTTGATTAGATATTTTAACTTGTTCAATTACATTTTTCTACAAATATTTTTCTGCAAGTTCTGCATACAAACACCTACCTACGCATATTGTATAACCATGTCAGTGTAAGTAACCACACAAAAAAACCTTTCATCCAAAACAAATGGCAATTCAATAACTCAAAATATATACCAAAATGAACCAAGAATTTCCTATACTAAGTACAGTAAGACCTCTCCCTGAAACTCTGAGTTGTGTTTCCATGTCAGAAAATCCCAGCAATAAACTCTAATTTAACTTCATTTTTTCAAGTAAATTATTTGGAACGTAGTAATTACATACCTTTTTCATTGCTTATGCATCCTGATGATGCATTCAGAAAGTAGCATTTAATTTTAGGGATATGTGTGCATATATTGGTGAAGAAGTGGCTCTAGAATAAAACAACTTAATGAAAACAGATTGCATATTTTCATTAAGGATGAGGCTGAATATTTAGAGATACCACTTAACTATGATTATCAGCAGACAACGCATGGTTTACTCATCTCTCAAGGCTTTGACCACTACTGAGTAATTAAATCATTTTACGTTCCAGGACAATGGGATTTGATAGTCAAATTTACTGAAGAAGAAAATTAATCATACATCACTATTTTTGAACTTCACATCCCAAAGCATAGCTATATTAAGCAAAGTTTCTCCTTAGGCACTGAAAAGTGGAGGAAAACTTTGGAAAGCACAGTTCTAGCCAAATTTTAGAATAATTCACGTGTTCACAGAAACAGGTTAAAATTTATGATCCATATGCTTCTGCTGGTTACCAAATGAACTGAATTGATTAAACTGCCATTCATCATTTAGTCTGGTTAGTACTTCATTAGGCACAAATAGGCACAATGTATCTTAGTCAAATACTTATAAACAGTATCAGGATCTCACGCAAGGAAAAAATCAGAGTTCAGTCAAAAGCCACTTATTTGAGATGAGAAAAAACCAATCAAATTAAGACTACAGAAAAGAGGGTTACAGTTCCATTCTTGCAAGCAGAAAACAGGCATTTGATTAAACCAGTGTATCGTTCCAGGCTATGCACTGCTACCTGCAGAGGTACTTCAGCTAGCTGTTTGAACAGAAGTGCTGTAAAGGAAACAGGAAGATTTTTCCAAATTTTTTATTGTTTCACATAATCTATTTACCAAATTTTGCACTTTCAGTGGGTCTAACACAAGTATGAATCAAAAATCAAGTAAGAACTGCAAACAACACTACTGACGAAAAGATTTCCTGCTTGGAAAGATAAATCCTGTTACATGTTTTGGACTCTTGTGTAACCTAGTACTACATTTAGTCACAAACTGAAATGAGAGTGAAAGAGTGCTGGACTGAAATAAACAACTAATACAAAAATAAAAATATTATTAAAATCATTGAGGAGAGAAACATAAACAATCTTCAAGGTTTGAGCTGGAGGACTACTGCTCCCTTTGGTCCACTTGAATATTAAGCTTACACTTGGTTTCAAAGCTTGTGGTGTTCAGCACATTGACGAATAAGTGCACAAAGAGAATATTAAATGAATACTAAATAATAATAATAAAAAAGTATGACATTTAAAAATACTCAAAAAGCTGTAATAGCACATAAAGGCTTCAAGATGGCTGGATGGTATTTTAGATGTCTAAGTAGCATCATTGAATTTTAGGCTCACAACAAGTAGAAACAATATAAAATAGGATCTCTGAATCACAAGTGATAAGCGCACAGACATTGAACATGAGAAAAATTGAAGCCTCTACAAGGCCTTGAAAAGTAGTCTTGTTTTTGCAGACACCACAAACTATTAAATAGGTTAGAGAGATTTTTAAGAAAGCACAAATTATTTTCGTGCCATAAGAACTGGTTTGTAAGGAAAAAATAAGGGAATGATGTAACTCTTGGCTAGAAGAAGACACAAGGGACAGAGAGAATGTCTCCGTATTCAAAATTACGCAAAATGAAGGACAAGAAAGAACTGATTAGGATTTTAATGGTTCCTAGAATTGTAGGTAGATCCAAGCTAGTATGACTAGAAATAGCAGAATGCCTTTAGGTATTAAAAATTTTAGAGTGAGTGTTAGAGACACTCACTTAACAATTGTGCTATACCCCAGCCTCCCAATGGGCTTGAACGTCCAGAGTTACAGTCATGTAAAACTAGACAAGCTGAAGCACTTAAGGATATTATTCAGGGAACAGACATGCATTAGCAGTAGGGTGGATAAGATGATCTCACAGATTACTCTCATCTCTAGTTTCTATGACGCAAATATTACTTCTTGAAATATGAAATACAATCAATTAACTTAGCTTTAATGTGCATGCAAAGGTATGTTATTTACTTATCATTTGTGCGCACTCATCATACAATGCCATTCGCAGGCAACTCTTGAGGCATAATTTGGGACAAAAGAACATTAACCCAACATATTTTAGTGTATTCGCTCCAGATTTTGCTACTCTATAGGACTTCTGATTTTCAAGAAGTAAGCCAAATGCTGCAACGTCGTTCGGAGCTCTTTCCAATGGAATAGCGTAGAGAAAACCTTGTAAAGTAAAAGTGACAGGCATTTAATGTTGAAATGGGTGGCTTACCCTCTGATGACAAAACCCATGACTAAATCTATTGATGTATTGATAAGACCATATGTGGCCATACCATCTAATATTACTCTTCTATTGTCCTGCTTAATTTCTTGGGACTCTGGTTGTCACCACGGAGCCTTATACAGGCAAGAGTTAATAGCACAGCTAAATGAGTTATTCTTGCATTTGAATTGACATAGTAAATGAGTCTGTAAAAATTAACTTGTATGCCTCAGGAAACTGCTTGGGTTTGGGGTTTGTTTCTTTTTATAATTCAAGAAGGAGTTTCCTTTAAATTAACTTGCTTACTGGTGGGTTGGCTTTATATCTTTGGTTTATGAATTCACATTCCTATCTCTGTGTAAAAAAGATCCTTACTGCAACAAGAAGAATCTCCAGCCTATCTGTAGTTGAATATTGTAAAAGAAAAAAACAAAACCATATAGGCTTTGGTGAGGCGTAATCTATAAAATATTATTAGGATTGTTTCCTTCAGTTAATATTCCATTTTTTCTTGATGGATCCATGAAAGAAACTACAGACACACTCCAAATGAGGAGCTGTTTCCAAACCAAGCTGTAGTTTTCACTTAGATCAAGATTATAGAAAACCTATATGCTTACTGTATATGTTTGAAACTGTTAAACTTCATACCCTGAACAAATCTGCTTTCTAGCAGGCTCAGTGCGAGTGACAACATTCAGCACATTCTTCATAGTGCAGATCTATGCACCGGTTCTTCACATAAGGTTTCTATCTGGTCATGAAGCCTGTTTCCAGCATGCAGGATTTGGCTTCAGAGAGAGGAGGTTATTATCAAAACCAAGTAATTGCTTCCAGCAATCCTCCCAATGAGACTTCTGAAATTCAGAGGAACAGTAGAATTTTCGTTCAAGTTTCCCAAACATGCAGTTTGTACTGTTAAATATATGAGAATTTAAACGAAAGCAAAGCACACACCTCTCACACTCAAAACCCAACTACTTGTTTTTTTCATTAATTTATCACCAAAAAGTAATACTGGAACCTCTTCCATAAAATCCACTAGTAATATACATGTTGGAAGGACACAGAGATTTTTATCTTGTCTGATTTATTCAGAAAAAAAGTAATCTTCCTCTACAATCCTGTTTATGAACAGAACCACAAAAAGAAATTTTGGGAGAAAGGAATGGAAAGGTTTTTATCTCCTTAATTGACCAAAATCTGGTTTAATTTTCCTGCCAGAATACCTGTAAATGTTGAACTTGGTTGGAATTTTTGTCTTTCACGACCACTCCACTTTGATATATGAAAATTAATATAAACTGGGAGATATGGTCTGATCAAAGAATAGAGGCAATAAACCAGATTACAGTTTTCAGCATGAGAAGTAATGAGTGAAGCAAAAATTTCCTTCCATAATGACAAAGAACAACATTAAAATTTCTGCAGAAAGCAGAAGCAATGAATGAAAAATAATTTACTTGAAAGTATGATAGTTCAAAGTATTTCTTTATAGTTCACCTTGAAGCAATTGTAATTATTGATCTTGAAGCAAGTGTAATTACAAGTGCATAGAGTGCTTATGTTCTTGTCCATGTCACTGAACTACCTAGAAATAAAAGTTCCAAAAATTTGCAACCCAACCCTCCACAGCAATGGTCAGTTTCTATATTAAGAAATATTATATTCATGAAGTATTAAAATGTACATGATCACTTTTTGCAAGAATCTTTATATTAGACTCACTTGTTCTCTAAAAGTAGAATGGGAAAAAAAGCTCAAGAAAAATTCAGCAATGTTTTGCCATGGATGTTTTGCTGTCGAACATGTTCTTCTTGGCTTTCTTTTCTGGATCTGGATATCTTTATCAGGTACTTTCCTAACACACGTGAAACATATTAGTAGCAGTGGAAAACTGATAGTAAATCTGATGTTTCAGATGGATAAAAGTAGGTTTTAGGAACTGAAAAGCCCTTCCAGTAACTATAGACTTAGACAGTTTACTCACACATAATGTTTCAAAGAATTCAACCCAATCCATGAATTTTCCAATCAAAAGCTAATTTACCTGATAAAATTTCTGAAGAACCCATTGACAACAAGAGAAGTTTAATTTAAAAGACCTTTACAGTTATCCCAATATCCTCACCTTAATATCCTAATTTTACAGATTAGCATTTATTTGGAGTGGAAGTCATAATCATAAAGAACATCAAGTGCAAAAGAACTAATTTAGCCTACGCTGTTTTTTCTCTTGGGCCTGAAGCAGTATTTCTTCAGGACATTGGGATTCCTGCTCTCAGATTTCTCTCACTGCAAACTGTCTGCAGCAGATACAGGATAAAGATGCCTTTGTAACGTCCCCTGTGTAAAAACGTAATTTGGTACACCTGTGTCTAAGACAAGATCCATTTTTATTTAATAAGTATCTTAATTACTGTTATAGGTCTTTGTTGGTCAAATATTCATGACAGCATGCATGGAATTACAGTGAGCATTCAAATCTGCACTTTCAGCAGGCTTTGTGTGAAACGTGGTATGTTCCTGAAAAACACCTTTTATTTTTCTAACAACGGGACAGATAGAAAAACTCCCCATCCAGCGCTTTCTCTAAATTAAGATCAGGATTGAAATTGCGTATATCAATCCAGATGTTACAAAGTTAAATAATGGTGATTTAATAAGCAATTTTGTAACACTTGACTGGCCTAGTTTTAAGTGATTTCTTCCGCAGCGCTAAACATAGTTGATGTTAGTTAATAAAAGTGAATTTAAAATGTATCACTACCCATAACTTCTTAGGTTACCTGAACTGTGAATAAGACTGTTTTTTTAAAAAGCAAAACAACAGGATATGCAAAAAAAAATTTGCCAGCTGTTAGCAAACACAGTTTAAAGACAGCTGCACTTCAAAACAAAATATCCCTAGTGACTGCATGATGCAAGCAACCCATATGTAGCAGTACATGCACTACCAGAATCAAAAAGGATTTAATAACCTGTTTAAATTACTTCATTTAATAATACCATATTCTTCCCATAAGGAACAAATACAATAGGTTCATTTGGGGACTTTTCCCCCTGCCTATGTTTCTGTTTTACTTATATATGGATTTTAGTAATTCATAAACCCTTCATGTGTTGAAGCTTATTTTCTTTGCATTGACTTCCAAAGGACTGTAAAATTTGAGGATTAGGACAAGTTACACCAGAGGCAATGAAAGCAATTTTCCTAGCCACTAGTAAGTCCTCATTAGGAGGGAAAAAAAAGGTATCTCAAAGGTTATCACAACTCTTTGATGCAGTCTTGGGTAGTCTAATACATTCACACAATGCCGCTGTACCAAATGCTGTCGGCAGTGAATCACAAAGCCCACTGCATTGATTTCCATCACCAGCCTGACACTACTAATACATTTACATCTTCATTAATATTATTTTATTGCCAGTGGCTATTTAAAAAAAGAACGCAGGAGAATGTAAAACTGCATGTGGATCATTACGTTTTACTTACTATCCTAATACTCTGCACCAGCAAATGAAGTGTAAAAATAGCCCGCAGTCTCTGCCACCTGCTTCCCAGCCACTGTCCAGTGGTTAATATTTGGACTCCTTTTTCATTCATCTAGTCTTCTTCTCAGAAGGGGCCCCACTTTTCATTCCTCGGGAACCACCATGAAACGTCATTTATCATGGCTATATAGCAAATGCCCTCTGTCTTTATTTTTTTTTCCTAAATGGAAGGAACAGCTGTGCTTTCTACCTCAACATTATTTAAATATTTAGTGAAGTGGCTGCCTAGTTTTGTCATCGTGTAGATCATCAATAAAGACACAAGAGAGCACACACTATCTGCCATAAGGACATAATGCTAGTAATTGCATAAAAATGCTAATGCTACAAACACACTTTTGATAACAAATTACCAAATTACCTTGGAATCTGATGGTAGGTGGGTTACTCTGCATCTCCCTTTCTCCCACTCTGGGAAGTCACTAAGTGGTTTTAATGTAATTATGGCCCAGCTATGTACAATCATTGTATAAACAAAGCCCCAAGCCGGCCTGTGCTCCAGCAGAGCTCACTGTTAGATGTGTCAAATAAGTGTAAGTGACCTTAACGTGCAACTACACCTCTCACAACCAAACTGGAAATGCTGTCTCAGACAACCCAGCAAAATGGAGAAGTAAAAACCTAAAGCTCTTCTATCACATACAATATACCTTTGCTTCAATCTGATTTCTGACGTGGCAGTAGCTGAACCTCTACATAAATTCCTTCCATGGGAAAGAAACGGTATTACTAGAGTTTTCTTCTAAGCTTTTCACAGATCTCCAGTTTGTACAGGGCAGCAAAAATTTGTAAGTGCGATAAATCTAGTGAAAGAGCATAATTATGTCATTTTTCATTTGTAGCAAAACTCACCACCTCTATACCTCAGCAACTGGATTTTTTTTAGACCTATATGAAATGCTCTGTACAAGAGAAATAATTTACTCTTATAATTGAACATGTAATTATTGTGTTCTTTCTCAATACTCTTGCATCATTAAAAAACTCCTAATAAAAACGTGACCTGGATTGCTGAAGTGGCATTTTGAGTTCTTCCTTGATCTTTTCTGCTGTTTATGTAATCTGAACATAAACATAGGATTATGAAGAAAATGTGCAATTTGCCATTGTAATAGATTTGAAATGCTTCTATCAGCTGCATGGCTTAATTTGATCTCTATCACGGTATCACCATATAGTTTGAATATACTTTTCAACAGTTCTTTTACTAAAATAATTATTGGGAGGTTTAGGAGCTATTACACTTACGAGTGAACCATTTTCCTTTGTGGAAAAAGTTTCAGTGAGAACGAAAATCCTTCGTTCAGTTAATAATTAAAAAAATAAATAATAAACTCCCTTAATTTCAGAGTGCATTTTTTTAAAAAATGGTAAATATTAAAAAAACATTTTCAATGTCTCTTTTGACTAAAAAAGTATTTTAGTGGATTTCTTGAGCAGTTTGCTCTGTTCAAGCATTAAAAAATTTTCTCTAGCAACTTCTATATATTCTTTCATTTTCTTTGTACTTCACAAACTGAGACTCGTATGTACACATGTGGGACTCTCAAGAACTCAACACATGTAGACTGAGCTATAAGAAGATGAGCAGAAAGAACTGTTTACGTTTCCCAGTTATTTCCACTCTCTGACACAGTTGTCCCACCTCACCCCACGTAAGTTGAGCTTCTTGCCGAGAGTGCCAGAGGTGTCTCTGGGAAAAGAGGTGACTGCGAAACCTCAGGAGCAGATGGGATGCAGAGATTGCATACGGTTTGTGAAGATGCCAGGTTGAACCTGATCTTTGGGAAAATGGGACAGTTTTAGGATAGATGAGAAGTTGGGATGAAGAGGGAAAATTATCTTAGATCTGTGAGGTGGAGAATCATTTGAAGAAAACCAGGCAGCTGACACAGAAAATGCTGCCTTTGCCTCTCTGGGGCAGTCGCAATATCACAACATTCACAGCTGAAGATGTTTGCTCACCTTCCCTTTTCCTGCCTGTTGTTTCACGAACTGTTACAGGTCAAGGAAGTACAGCAGTCAGAGGTCCAGTTAAACTAAACACTATTTTCAGTATTAGATATTCTGTTTTTTATACTCTGCAATCTCTTCAAATTAATCAATCCTGCAGCTTCTAACTCTTGCCCCCAGGAGTAAAGATTTAACAGCTTTATGGGGAAAAAATAGACAAGATTTTCATTCCACATTCTCCAACCCTGGCTACAGGACAAAACACAACCTAGTCACACTGAGTTCCCTTCCCCAGTAAAAAATATATTCCTGCTAGAGCATTAGTTTCAGTCCTACACTGCCAGATTACCTTGACAAGTATTATTCATCCACTGTATGAAAACATAAGGTCCTTTTAATGTTATTTTACACTTACCTCTTGATTTTAACATAATCCTAATTCTAAATTTTGATTGCTTGTATTAAAAAATATATTCACCAAACTACAAAAAAATGATGATGCATCCCAACAAAAAGGAAGTCAAGCAAAAATGCCAGGAGGCCTGCATGGATGAACAAGGAGATCCTGGACAAACTCAAACACAAAAAGGAAGCCTACAGAGGGTGGAAGCAAGGACAGGTAGCCTGCAAGGAACACAGAAAAATTGTCCAAGCAGCCAGGGATCAGGTTGGGAAATCTAAAGCCCCAATAAAATTAAATCTGGCCAGGGACGTTAAGGGCAACAAGAAAAGCTTCTGTAGGTACACTGGTGATATAAGGAAGATGAAGGAAAATGTGAGCCCTCTGCAGAAGGAAATGGGAGACTTGGTTACAGAAATTCTTCATTGTGGGGATGGTGAGACACTGCAACAGGTTGCCCAGAAAAGCTGTGGATGCTCCCTCCCTGGAAGTGTTCAAGGCCAGGCTGGATGGGGCTTTGAACAACCTGGTCTAGTAGGTGTTCCTGCCCATAGCACAAGGGTTGGAATTAGATGATTCTTAAGTTCCCTTCCAACGCAAGCCATTCTATGATTCCAGGAAATCATTATATTTTTCTGAAACGTGCTGAGTACACATTTTTCTTCTCAAATGAAAAATGTTGTATAGATTTAAGAAATCAAATATACATTAAAAAAAAATTAACATCTTCCAGAGCATGACACATTCTTTGTAAGAAAAAAATATCTTTTCCACATTTCTATTTCTTGAATCAATATGCATTGCTTCTACTAACACAATTGAACCTCCTACTAATTACAGAATTTGTACAGATTACAGAGATCCTGTGATCGAAAAACCTACAGGATAAACAAAGAATCTCTACCTTGGTTTCTAACAGTCAAAAAATCAAACACCTTCTCCATTTAACACAAGACTAAACAATGTTATCAAAAAGGAGGGAGGTGTTATATATTGTACATATCAAATTGCCCTTTCAGTCCTGCAGGTTTAAATAAAATCTATAGGTTTCAAAAAAAAACCCCACTATTTAGTGATGTGCCACACACTGACTGACTGCTAGTAAGTTCAATAGACTACGGACTGGGTATGAAACTGCATTCTCATATCCAGAGAATCCTTGTTTTGTTCTTGATACATCTCGGCATGGTGAAAGCTTATATTCTGCAAAACAAGTACCATAACATATCAAAGTATCATATTAAGACTACGAAGGTCAAACCACAACTCAGTCTTTTGCAAAGCACCAATGGCTCTTCTAGCAATGTGCCAACAGCAGGTACCAGCTGCCAACCAGTGGGGTGGCAGGAGGGGATTCCTTTAGGGAGATACTGAGTGAACCACACAGATTACTACAAACAAGTTTTTTAACATGTACCACTAATCTACGTATCTGTTTTACACATCTTAAAAAAAAATAAATCAGAGCTTAAAGCACCTATAGAGTCTTGTATAAGGACTCTGTACTTACCACATGTCAAGGCAGGTAGAATACTCCGTTGATCCCAGAAGGACATCTGGAGGTCTGTACCATAGGGTTACCACTTCGTTGGAATACGTATGGCTGGGAACCGATTTAGCTCTTGCAAGACCTGTGGGGTGAATATAAATAAAATAATGCAAACAAAACAGTTTGCTGCATAGATACAATCCTAGAAGGATATATGAGCACACATAATGCAACAGCCTGTTGCAAGTATTTGTTTCTTCTAGTACTGGAATAAGACACTTGATGACAGAACATAGTACCATCTATCATTTAGCACCTGGCTAAACAGAGCTGTGAATATTACAAAAGAATAATAAAATATGTTTTTCATAATGACAACCACAGGCCCAGGAGAGATGCAAAGATACCTCATGGTATACCTAAATGAAAGACAAATAAATAAAGGTTTTCATTTCCATTAACTGCTCATCCTTAGGCATCAACAGTCTTTCATTTCCATATTATTTATAAAAAGGAAATTAAACGGAAACTCTCAGACAAAAAGTACCACACATAAGATTTGGGTTTTTAGGGAAGTCTAAGGAAACCTTCCATGGTTTACACTGCAATCCCCAGCTTGCATATTCAAGTTTATATCTGAAAACAGTTGATGCACTTACACTTTACCATTCAAATGAATATTAAAATTGCAGAAAATGGTCTGTGTAAAATTCTCTCTCAACAAATGTATATTGGCAGCGCACCAATCTCGAAAGTAGAAATCATTTCAATGAAATATGTGGTGATTAAACTATTTACAATTGTCTTTTAAGCTTGTCAGTCATTTAAAATAATTCACATTACCAAGCAAACATAATCTCTCATGTAAAATTGGCAAGATTTTTGGAGACTCTCATATGCTAAAAACCAGCAGTACAGAGCATACTTCTCTATAACAGTTCTACAGAACTCTCTCTCCTCCAGGAAATGGAAAAAGATTTCAGGGCTACGGTGACTGTTCCCACGATGGGTCTGCAAACACCTTTTCCAAATAATCTGCTCTTAGGTGCTGCCTTGCAACCATCCGCTCCTTTGCTGGGAACACTGGCCATGCACAAGGAATGGAAATCAAGAGAATGCACTACCGGGGTTTTCATGTCTTCCTGAACAAAGAACTCATGGTTTCCCTTTCACAAATCAAATGAAATTACTAAAATAGAAGGTCATGTCTTACACCTTGCAGAAACCAAAAAGCAAAGTCATACACTCACACAGAAATAGGGAACATGAAAATTCACACAAACGTGAAAATGAGAGTCCTTTGCACTATTATTCTCAATACACTGGAGAAGCTATTTATGAACAGTTAATCTGAGTGAATATATCTCCATAGTAATGATGGCAAGTCTTGGCAGTAGATTGCATTATCAGCTGATTAGAGCAATTAGACCAGTGTAGTGGCATAATTTGACTTGTATGCCAGAATTTCTTCTAAAAAAAATTACATTTCAAACACGAATAACCGTGGCGGGGGGGTTTAATGTTTTTAGACCTCCATCTCTTTTCCATTTGTGCACCTGGCCACTAGCTTGACACTCATGGTTGGCCAGGTACGGCCCCAAAGAGGCCAGAGGAGAAATCACATCACAAGCTCTGCAGTGCCTCCACCTCCAGATTGGTGTTGTTGCTTCTGGGAGATCAGAAACCTCCACATGCTCTAAGTGGTGAATAATTCTTATTCCTAGCCCAGAGAAACATTAACAAGTCCTAGTTTCTGAGCGCCTATACCCCACGTGACTAAACTGAAACAGTAGTCCCTAAATTTGTGGATGTGGATCTATTAAGCCAAATAAAAACCATAAAAATGATATAAGAAGCCTGGATGGTGAATGCCTTCATCCTTTGCCTGAATTCCCCCTTTACTCTTGCCTGAGGAAGACTGAATCTGGCTGTAAATTTTATCCCTTTCAATCTTCTATTTAGCTTTGATAGGAAAAAGGCAAAGGCAGGCAGAGAAAAGGCATTTTTAAGAAGGCAGCAACATCATGTGATTTGGGGAAAACCGTCACAAAACTGTAGAGTTTGTGGGATGAGAAACCAACTCAGGCTTCCATAACACAAAGTCTTTGATCCATACACTTAAGAAATCTCTCATTAAGGGAGGAATGGGCACCCATCTTGCCATAACAGAAATCATATTGCAAATAATACAATGTCCATGCTTCCATTTCAGTTTCTGCCACTATAATGCTTATAGTCCTCCTCTTGTGTGACTGCTCAGCATGGAACTAGTCCTCTCATCCCACAGGGACTGCTGGCCATCCTGGTTCCTCAGCCCACTGCTTCTAGATCTCCTCCACCTTTAATCTGCTCCAGGTTAATTAAAATCCATCTGATTGCCAAAGGATGTCCCTTTTGGACTTATCCCAGTCTGCTGAACAACTAAATGTTTTTCATTAATCTTCTCTTCACCTTCAAAATATCATGAAAGTCTCATTTAAGATTAGCTGTTACATCTGGTTTCTCAGTTATAAGATGATCAATACTGGAATGGAGAAAGCTATAAATAAAATCTTTATTTGTAAAAGCAAGTTGAGGCCATGCATTGGCATCAGACAGCATCACCAGGTTTAAGAGGTTTAAGGGTACAGGCCGTATGTTTTAAGATGTGGCCAACTGGTTTCTTACTTGGGCACATACACTACTAAAATTTGGCAGCGAAAAATTTGGCGCAGTTTCACTGTTCAGTCAATTGCTCCCCTTGTGCAGAACTGAGGGACCTGAACTAGGTTAATGCCTTAGAGGAGCTGCTGTTTCTCAGGGAAGGAGTAAAGTTTGCTTTTTCTGAATAACACTCTGCGTAAAGACGGTATTTGCAGTTATGAACACTTTAACTTGAAGACTCAAAATTAATGCAAATATCTCTCATAACAGTCAAGGCATGAAAAAATATCCTCATCTTTCGAATTTATTTACAGTTTTAAAAGAACACTATCAAAATATATATGTGAAACAGAAGCAAGATACTGCGTACTTCTTGTTTTGATGCTCCAGATGCAGAGATGACAGTTACCAAGGGTTTTTTTCAGATATCCTTCTGCAAGAAAATTTGCTACACATTTTATACCTTTTTGCATATCCAAATATGCTTACTCATGCAAAATTTATTTAACCACATCCTTCAGCTGAAAGAAAACTGAAGGGTAGGATTAATTAGCACAGCATGTTCGATCACTTTCTTTAAGGGTTCCCTGTCTGTTTCCATGGTTACACTACAGGAAGAGCGACACTCTGGTTTTAAAAAGACAGAGCTTATGGGGTATCAGCAGTATTATCAAAACTTCAAACCTTAACGGCCAGCGTGCATAAAAGCCAAAAGGTAAATGAAGAGATCACCAAGTGAATACCTAATATTTACATATTGCTGCTTGAGCACTTTTTTACCTGGGAAGGTGGAGGGAGGACCACCTGACGAGCAGTGAACTCCCCTCCGTTTCCTGTGTCTTCACAAAGATAAAAGGTCAACACGTGTCCTGCTGTTGCAGCCTTATTTTGAGAGAAGGAAGGCAAGCATAAGGCCCAGTTATTAGAAGTCCGGTCACGTCGGACCCACTGGGGAACTTGTGTGTAATTACGGGAAGAACAGACGCTGTTTAATGTTCTCCAGGCACTTACTTCTATGGTCATTGTTTACCCCAACTGAAAGAAGAAACTGCATTACATAGTGCAAGACTTGCACAACAGCACCTACCCATGCTGTGACAAACCACAACTTTCATTTAACTCATCTGCTAAACAACAGCTCAGAATACCCTGCAATGCCTGTACTTAAAATACAGAGTGAATGATCTATGCCTATATATGATTATGTCTCTAACATACAAAACCTCCTGCTGCCTCCTACTCCAAATTAAAAAAAAAAAAAAGTAAGAACATATGTCCTTGGTATATGCGTCATCTGGATTTTATCTTTTATCGTAGACTCAAGAGGTCGTATCTGATTTTACCTAGCATTGCTTATTGACAAAAAACACACTGGAGTTATTTATCACTATAATTTTAAAATTCTATTTGGCTTCTACAAGAGGCTGTAGCTCTATCCAGACTCAAAACCTATTCAATACACACACCTTTGGCTACATGAACACAAATATTAATATTTGATATCTCTTTAGCTGCAGGATAGCTTTCTAGTCAAGTTCATATGACAATGAGGAAGCCTTTGTTCACAGAGAATATGATTCTGCAAATGAGGAAACCAGTCACGTCTGCAAAAACAAGGGCTTGCCAACCATGTGCATGGTTTTTCTTTCCGTTATACCTTAAATGTGTTGAGCTGTTTACTATTTTGATTTAGATATATAAAAAAGGGCTCTAGCAAGGCATGCTGCAAAAAAAAAAAAAGGTTTTTTTGTTGTTGCGGTATTCCCTTGATTTGAATCCTTTCCGTGCTTCCTTTTTTAGCCTTTTATTTTAACAATTACCTAGTCTTGAGGTAAATGGCTTATAAAACCATAACCACAATTCAGTAACAATATTAAAAAACTGTTAATGTATTCTGTTGTAGTTCATGAACTGCTAACTTTACTTAATCTATTTACTCAGCTACTTGTTTTCCAAGAGAAGCATATTTATTAAGTGAATATCTGAATGACAACAAAAATAGAAGTAAAATGGGTGGAAACACAGACACTGCTTCAATGAAGCACTCAGTTCTCTAACCCAGAAGCCAGTTCCTGCAGTTTTTAGGTCACTGCTCTTTACCTGAACAAATCTGTCTTGAAGATGCAGCTTTACCAGAGCATCCAAGTTGAACTCCTTTCAAATAAGATAAATTACCTACAATATCCTACATCCAAGGTCTAATATAGCCACTATGTAATGCTAGCACTATTCATTTATAAAAATTACCCACTATCAGGGAGAGTCTAATTAGGTTCCCCAATTAGTATTCCCAAAATGTACTTGAGCAATAACTAGTCTTCCAAATTGGAATATGGGAGTCAAACTTCAAGAGATAGAGAGCAGTAAGGCTAAAGGTACATGTGCTTCTCAGCCTCTGTTTTTTCCATTCATATCAGTTGTTCTAATAAAAGATTATGTTTCCTTGCAAACTTATCTATGATATGTCTTCAGACAATCACTTACAGTAATGCAAATGATAATTATTCTGGTCTTTGAATAGGACTCAACTGTCAATTTGACAAATACAAGTTACAGGAAGGGGAGATGCAAAAATACTTGCTTCTGCTACAAGAAAGAACAACTCAGTCCCTCGTGAAAAGTGTTTTTCATTTTGCAACAACTCCAGCATCACCTCTTTCGTCATCACCTCTTTCCTCTGTCTCCTGAGGCACCCAAAGGATCACAGGCAATGGAAAAATGGGATACAAGAAAGAGCTCAGCTGTTCGCTGCATATTAAAAGATCCCTTTGATTAATTTGACTGAAAGCCATCCTAGCTATAAAGCTGTTTATTTTCCTACTTTAAAATCCTTATAAAAAATTTCTGACACATTCTGGAAAAGCCCAAGGCTGCTGAACATGTACCATGACTGCCAAATTCATACATTGTCTATTAGCAGAAAAAACACTAAAAATTCAGTTCCAATCAAAAAGTGGTTTGGAAGTGCAAAAACAAAAAATACATTCCAGTTTTGATATCTGGGAAATATACCTATTCCCATAGCCTTCTGTGTCATTATGAATATGTTCAAACTGCTTCTGCCAGTCTGGAAGCAGAAAAATTGGGTGAGGGCAGGAAAAAAAAAAGAAACAATCTACACAACACTGTAAACATTCGTAGACATGAAAGCTAACAGAACTCAAGGACAGCAAGCAATTTCACATCAAAGATAACTACTGCATTACTGGAAAGACATGGATTCATTACAGATATGGTATGCGTGCCCACAATACCTTAACAGTTGACTGATTTAAATCTTGCCTTCCAGATTATGGATTTCTACTTAATGATCCTCAGTTTGTTGTCTCACAAAAAATCTAGGAAGATGATGCCCCTCTACTCCTAGTTACATCCCATCACGAACATACTACTTTGCTAATAAGGCTGTAAGCGAAAATGTCAGAATTATTCATTTCACAAGGAAGTTATTAGGTTTGAAGCAAAGAGTTAACAAAGGCTGAACAGATGGTTTTAAATTGGGAAGATCAGCAGACCACAGGGAGGAAGTTCTAGAACGGACAAACAGGCAGAAAATTCTTCACTGAAAATGAGAGGTAACGTGTCTCCTCATATTTTAATATTCCCCAATAAAAGAGAGAAAACTGGGAAACAGTTATGAATGAATGAGCCCAGTACTGGACAGTGATTTGATTTTAGAATGGAATAATAATAGTAGTAGTAGTAGTAGTAGTAATAATA
>NW_009702677.1:0-733 GCF_000703405.1 Apaloderma vittatum
CCGCGGAGAGACCGGCCGAGCTGCGGCGCAGAGCAGAGCAGGCACCCCCCCCCTCCCCCGTAGGAGCACACCCGGACACGCTCAGTGCGCCGCTATTGAGATACGAGCTTATTTTTTTTGGCTGGGATTCCTTCAAAAACAAAAGTAAGCTCACAACAAGGAAAGAGAGCTTCACTTCTTTTGCAAAATAAACAAAAAATAAAGGAAAAAGAAAAAAAAAGAGGATCAAGGCTCCAACGTGACCTGCTGCCCGCCGCCGCTGCCGTGACTTGACACCCATCAGCCCCGACGTGCGCAGGGCGAGCGCAGACGCGCAGAGCCGCTCCCGCATCTCACCGCACCGGGAATTATTGCCGCTGCTGCCGCGTCCGCCGCTGCCTCTGCAGGGATTTCCAGATCGCCGATTTTTTTATCTTCCTTGGGAAGCCTTTTCTCTGCCTCTGTTGGGAATTAAGTTGCTTTTATTTTTACTTTTTTTTTTTCTTCCTGGAGAAAAGGAGGAACACTGTGGATTGAGAAAGAAAAAGAGTTTAGCAGATTAATTTTATTTTTTTCTCTTGCTTTTCCTTTCTTTTTCTTTTGCCATCTTAAAGAGCTGTCAGTCGCCGACAGGCTACACCTAGAGGTATCGATAGAGGGAGAAAAAAAGTCAGAGACACTCCTGAAAGCAGGAGACCGTGACACTAACTCTTCTAGCTCTGCTGGGGCGAGCGGCTTTGGCCGCTGCGTTTTT
>NW_009702678.1:0-284 GCF_000703405.1 Apaloderma vittatum
AGATGAGGAGGAAGAGATTGAGGCCTAAACCCGATGAACAGCAAGGGAAATAATGGGAAATCGGGTGTGAGAATTTCTGTAGCTCTCGCTAGTAGATCCTGACGGAGAGAATTTAACTGACTTTCCAGCAGGATACTCCCGGAGTGCTGAGTTTGTAGCCTGCACCCTACGAGCCTTGCTCAACCCAGCCACCTCCTGACTCCACGTGGGTTGGCAACTGGACTAGACGATTGCTGTACGTCCCTTACAACTGAAATTATTCTATTCTATTCTATTCTGTTCTG
>NW_009702679.1:0-2974 GCF_000703405.1 Apaloderma vittatum
AAATCTCCCTACCGCAGGTGTCTCCCGAAGCTCTAAGAAGAGCCTTGCCCGCATCACGCCCGCGGGAGCTGCTCGACCAACGCGTGTGGGGTCAATCCCCAGGAACGGTCCAGTGAAAAATCAGTGTCTGGTTTTAAGCCAACACAGGTCGAGCAGCCTGACCACAACCCTCCCGTGGCCCCAGAAAGGCTGGCCAAAAGCCTGACTTCATAAAACACACGGCCCCACAATTTTAGGCCGTATTTGAGCTTCCTTGTCAAGCCTGCCATTTCTGTAACACGGCTGCGTTACTCCCACTCGCTATTCGAGCCTTTCTGGGCGCTCTGAGCACCCCCACTACAGGGTTGGGGGTTTTTTACGTTGTTGAAGAGGCAATTTCTGCCTTTCCGTGTGTGTCCGTTGCGTTTCATTTTACCAGGCACCGCTCCGAGGAGGCTGGATCCACTTTCACTCTGGACATCACTTAAGGCTCCTAAGGGCCAACAGGGACACGAAGAAGGGTTTCACGTTAAGGCTGGGAAACATATCAAGAAAACACACGCCCTTTGCTCATTTCAAACACCTTGTTCAACATCGTCGTTGGAGCTCGCAGCTGCCGTCGCAGAGCGCTCTTGCTCCGCCTGACTGCAGCGTATTCATTTTACACTCACTCAAAACACACCTCGGCAGCAGCTGGGACAACGTCTTCGTGCTCCGTAACGACGCGCCAAGGTCCACCTTTGCCACGGGAACCGAGAGGCAATTTGTTTCTCTCGCCGAACTCTCGGGTGTCCCAATTAAGCAGAAAAAATTAAAGGTGTGACTGACACGGCCTCTTTGCCAAATCAATGTTTGGAAAAGCGCTCTGCGGTTTCGCAGCTGGTGGAAGGTCAAAATGTATTATTTTGCATAATCACCAGTGCAAGCTGCTGCTACGAGATAGCTGCTCCCTGCCATTTTTCAAGGGAGTAGAATAAAATGTTTTTCTCTCCCACTCTCCTTCCTGACTTCCTCTACGTATAAAAAATGCCTTCAATGAAAAGTGTACAAAGTCAGATTATTCTGATAAAATTCTTCTCATTCCGATACCCTTACAGGAAAGGAACTTGTCTCCAATTCCGGAACTCAGTTCATTACTTAACAGCACGATGCCAGCATTCACTTTCCGCCAACGTCTAATTCACAAACGCCTTCTGCCACGCGGATTCTGCACGACACATACTGGAGTTGTCAGTGCTAGGAGCTTTATTGGCAAAACTCGCAGGTGAACAATCCAAAAGGCTCTAAAAACTACAAAAAAACCACAGCTCGGGGACTGTGTTACCTCGTGAGGCAATTTGCAACCACCGAACCGGCAATCGCCTCTTTGGGCTTTCAACCTCCTGCTTTTCTGACTGTTACACACAGCAAATGGGCAAAAGAGATCCAGCTACGCCGTTACCTCGACAGGCTGCCCTGGGGTTTGTGGTAATCGGGAAGGGGTGACAGAGACAAAACCAGGCAGACACCAGCACTCTGTCTTTTCGGGAAATGAGCCAGGTTCTGTAAATACTTTTCTAATTGTGAGCAGAGCCTAAACGCCATTACATCACGTCTGTAGTGTTTGGCTTGATTACTCACTGAAGCACGTCACTAAATCTTGTTTAAAAGAATGGGAAAACAGTCTTTAAAAAGTCCCAAACCACAGGTTAACAGTGAAACCCTCAGAGGCAGGCAAGAGGCGGGCGGAAGAGGCGATTCCCGTGTGCTAGCGGTTCCCTGCCTCTCCTTGCTCCGGTGGCGCCCAGCATCAGTCGGGAGAGCAAGAAACCTTTTGGTGAACCACAGCGTGACCAGAAGCGTCGCCAACACGTGGAGAGGGCAATTTTAGAAGAGGAGGACGCAGAGGATGTAACTAGAGAACAACACCCTGCACAGAGGCGCGAGATGACCCATCAGAGCGGTTAAATATGGTGATGGGCATTTATATGTATAAAAATAATTATATAAATAAGAGTAGAGATAAATGTAAATATATAAATATGTATCCAGAAAGGGGTCAGGCTCACGGGCACGCTGAAGGTGAAGCCCACTTCCACGGTGTGAATTCTTACGTCGTTATCAAAGACATCATCGCTTCTGAAATACTATACGATACCTTCCTCCAGAGGATGAGCCTGGATAAGAGAGGGAGAGAAAAAAAATACAGGCAAGATGAGCATGAAGCCTCGCTGACTTCAGCCACTTCTCTTGATTTACAGCCCACGATACAAAGGGGCTGGTACCAATCAAATACCGTGTTCTGGGCGCGGGAAGAGGCACCCGAATGCACGTCTTCCACCAAACCCTTGGGATGTAGCGGAGATGGAGTGCGCTTGTCAGGTTTGCTGTGGACAGGCTGTTCCATCTTGCTTGTCTGGCAGCAAGACACCCTATGAGGAAGCAGAAAAAAGAATACAAAATTTGAGATAAAGTGATTTGAGAGGCTCTCAGAGTTTCATTGACCTCTCCCCATCACCTTTTGGTCACCAGCCAGCCTGCAGGGCAAAGCTGGGCCCTGCCAAAGTGCTTAGTTAGTGATTTCCAAGAGCATCTGCATGTCACACGGCTGCGCACAAAACCCAAGCTGACAGAAAAGGAAGGCTCTTGAGAATTCCTCTGTCGCTTTTCACATCAAATGGCTTTGTAGCCTCCACATAATCCACTTTTCAGCTTCGGTGTTTTACATCTCAGCTGCAATTGCCTAAAACGATCATGTGGTATGTGAGGATTAAAAAAAAAAGGAGAAAAATCAAGGAGTGACGAGATGTGTTTGCACAGGAAAGTCTTGTAAGACCTATTCCCTGGCTTCATGCCGAGGTTTCCCCTTCTCGTCTCAGCTCTGCTTTGAAAGCCCGACATGGCTCGTGCTTTTTAAGACCCGCAGTCTGTCTCCCCTGCTAAGGCTTCGCTCTTCTCAGACTCTCAGCTGCAACCACACCCGCTTCCCGCAACATTCCTGCAGACAGCAACTACA
>NW_009702680.1:0-26708 GCF_000703405.1 Apaloderma vittatum
TACTGTTAACGGCCACTGCTGCCTCGCTGCATCAGGTTGGTGGCAGAAGAACGGAGATTTTTTCTAACGTGCTGCTAAGAGCAGAACTTTAAAACACCATAGCCTGCCTCGCAGAAGCCTTCTTCAACTCTCAACAGCCCTGGATGCTGATTCAAAGCCATCCACTAATAATGCAAAGCTGTTTAGTCAGTCACAGGCACTGCACAGCATCTGCTGTGCTCCTGCGTGGAGCTTCCCTCCCCCAAAATGTGGCTCCAGAACTTCTGAAGGAAACACTAAAGCAGTACAAAGGCCATTTAACCTCATGACTTGGGCCCTGCAGACAAGGTGCAAGGAAGAAGGATGAAAAGACACCCTGGACTGAAGGTTTCGATGACAGAGTGAGAATTGCCTTTCAGGTCTAGGGCCGATTCCTCTGCAGTTACAACTGCAAATACAGCCTGGACCGTCTCTTAAGTTTAGTCCGTTTTGTTGCTAAATAGCAATGACAACACAAGTATACGAGGTTTAACTGTACCACAGCAGCAAGACCTTCTCTGAAGGTCCCTGCTGTGGCTGGCTAGGACAGACACCCTGGGCCCGTGCTGCAGTTTCACTCCTGACTGAAGCCTGCCCCAGGAGCATAATGCCCCACACCTCGCATCCAGGCATGGTTTTGTACTTGCTAGGCAGATGGGAAGCGAACCGTAAAACGACTAATAGCTACAACTTGGAGAAAGGGAACATCTTCCCAACTCCATAGCTAGAAACCTTATCTTCAGTATTTGTGGTGGCACAAGTAGCTCCTGCTAGCACAGGAGACACCAGATCACTCTTGTTCAGGGTATCGATCCTGTCACAGTTTGAAGTAAAGAAAGATCTCTAAAGTGACATTTTGTGCTAGGAGAAGAATTAAACATAGCACAGATACACATCGGTACTTACATGAAGTATTCAGAATTTAACTTCCTAGAAAAACGTCCAGGAACTGGTAAATGCCTCGATAGAAATGGAAACGGGCATATTCTGTCAAATACCTAATCCAATTTCATATTCATTGTGTCAACCATTTCTAACTAAAGGGAATAAACTGCAAAATTTACTCCGTTGCTAGAAGGGAAGTGGTTGAGGAACATAGAGTGCGGAGTGTCTGCACAGGCGCACCCCGTACCTGTGGCAAAAATTATTTATACTCCCAAGAGAAACAAATAGTTCAGAAATGAAAAGACATTGAATCTCCTTCAGAATGCAGCACTGCATTAGAGCATTCCTCCAAAGCAATGACAGAAAAGCGGTAGCGTAAAGGCACGGAAAACTCATTTCAACATTTCAGCCGAGGTTAATAAAGTAATGCCTGCTTTGTTTTATTCACTGGGTGACAAACATTTCTCTAAACCCTAGCGTACGTGACAGAAAAAGCAAATTCTTGGGCATAGGAACAGATCATTGGCAGCAAGCTCTGAGGTGCACAGGTGTTTCCACACTGCCTCGCTCGGGTTCCTCACACTTGTAACAAAATCTGAGAGCGTATTCCTGTTAAATTCAAAGGGAAATTGTTCCAGTGAGGAATGAACGGCAAATGAACCCATGTTTAGGATTCGGTCTCCTGTCACATTGAAAAGCTGCAGACCTGTACAACACGCAGCTCCCAGGCCGTGCGTGGGAAGCACACGAGGTGCTTGGAGGGCAGAAAACCACCTCTGGGATGGAAGTCTTAAATCGAGAAGATGAGCAAAAAATGATGCTCTAAATAATGATGACTTTTAAGTATTCTAATGGAATATATACTGTTTCCAAAACAGTTCATTCTGAAAATAAAAGAACAGGCACAGCAGGAAAACCCCCAAATACTCTTGACGTCTTGACGTCACTGGTGCAGGAATTTAATGTGAAATTGAAATAGAGTAGGTCAGAATTAAAAATTCCAGCTAGGCAAAACACTTATCCCCAAAGTATTATTTGGTGAAAAATTTAGAGAAATTTAGTAATATTTCCAACGAAAAAAATTCCAGTTCCTGACTATAATCTATCTTGGCACCTCCACCAAGCGCCCTAATTAAGTCTTCTGCAGAACTAGTAAGGCTGCAGAAAAATTAATGAGCGACTTAAAGAAAAACAAAAGAGGAACTGGGAAATATATGCTAATTTGTTTTTCTTTTTAACGAAAATATTAGGTTTATGTGATATTGTGCCAGAGAGAATTTTATAAACTAAGAAATTAGGTGCGTGTTCTCCTTTCTCAACACTTCTTCAATGTAGTTTATTAAATAAACTTGAGTAATCTCTGCTACGCTTAAAGTCCATATACATGACGTCAAATCTGCTAGTTAGTAACAACGTATTTATCTCGGGAGTACATTAAAGGTGGGATATGAGCCAAAGCATGTATATCTTTCTGTACACATCGCTTCAAAGGGACACAAATTCTTCTCTCAAGCTATTCTCTTTAAGGTTCTTCAGTAAAACTATAGCTTTGGAATTCTACTTTTAATTTTTTTCTTTCAGAGCAGTGGAAGTATGAAGTATTTGCAAATTTGAGTAAGTGTTCCCTTCTTTTCTGCTGGTTTAATAAAAGTAAGCATCTATCTGCAGTAAGTGGAGTACTCCAGTAATTTCCCTGGTCCTGGGTAGCCTTGATTTCTGAGAAACTTTCTGAAAAGCATTGTTCCATAAAGATTTGAATGTATGCCTTCTGATGCCAACAATTATGATTCAGGCAGTAACATATAAACTGTGACTTTGTTCCATCTTCAGCTATACTTTCTTCTGACTCATCATCACAATTCAATTTTAAAAGCCATTAAGAACACTCAAACTGCTTTTCTGCTGTAAGAGCAGAAATTGTATTGGAGTGAATCAGTCATACACAAACGTGAAAGTGTGCATGCACAAATTCCCATTGCTGCCCAGAAATCTTTCCATGTACACAGGTAAATACTAATGCTCCAGGCAGAGGTGGTTCCCACACAAGCCTGGCAAGTCCTTTTCTTTGTACTAGGACATAGCAAGGGAACATGTTTAATGGTTATGTCTTATTTGCTTTATCTTTAACTGTACCCTTACAGCCTTGCAAACAACTTTGCAAACCCTGTGTCAGCCTCCCAATCTATAATGTGCATACAGTACCAGAGGCTCAGTAATGTTTTCTTTCTTTCTTTTTACTAAACAGAAGTCAAAGGCACCGGGAGGAGATTTGCTCCAACAAATAGCAGAGATAGGAAGAAGCATTAGAGATAAGAGCAGACTCACCAGCTCCCTAACATCCAAATGTTCAGGTAGCCAGCCAAGTCTTGCACAAGTACTGCCAGTCAACAACCCCCACATCTCTGGCCTGACAGTCCCTCCCTGGCAAAGAAGGCAAATGAGAGGGGGCAGGAAAATAAGGGAGGAGAGGTGGAATGAACCAAAGCTGGACCAAGACTCTCTGCTCCAGTTTCACAATGCAGAATCAACGTTAGAAAAGATCCAACATTCGTTTTCACATCTGTTGGCTCCTAGTAAGAACTGAGAGGAATAAGAGGAGATGGAGAATACAACATCCCCAGTGCCACCTGTTAGGGAACAGTGTCTTAGCCCCTTCTCCCCAGAGCACGCGTGGAGGATGAAAGGGCAAGAAGCAAAAAGGATGGAATACAGGAGGAGAAAAGAAAGGCAGAGCACCAACCAGATCTGGTTTAGAAAATAGTCTAAAGCCTCCTAGAATCAATAGGAAGTCCCTTTAATTGATTGCAATGGGCTTTGAATTAGACCTATATTCTACTTACCAAGTACAGCTACTGAGAATCAATAATATTTTGACTTCCCCCTCAAATCAACAACTGGTAACTTTTGGCTAACGAAACGTACAATTAACAGCATATTAATTCATTAGAGTTTATGAAGTTCCCTTCTCATCAGCTTGTAGAGTCAGTTGGCATTTTTAAGTGATCATGGAGGCATGAATATCCTATATAAATGAGACAGTAAAGAGAAAACTTTTGTTCTTAGCATTAATTCAGATCAAACATTCATTGATATCTACATTTCTTAGTAAGTATCTCAAGCAGAGATCAATACACGCTTATTAGTCACTGACCACGTTTCCTGCAGTAAAGGAGGGAATGTCAGCCAGCAGATGGGAGCAGCCAAATAATCGGGGGAGCTGGAGTCGAGTGCTTGTCTGCCAGATGATCTTTTACCTTCTCTTTGTCTCAGCTGCTGCATCTAGAAACTGTAAATCAAAGGAATTTTTTTTAGAAGTATTTCTAATAGTCATTCCTTAAAAACAAAAATCATTATTCCAAAATACAGTTATGGAGTGTATTTAAAAAAATGAAGAAAACACACAACTGCGAGATTTGGTTTGTGAAAATACAAATCCTTATTTCAAAATAAAATTATGGAGTGTTTCAGGGGCAAAAAAAAAAATCACAACTGCAAGTTTTTGCTTTGTAAAAATTCTATTTCTTTCAGGCCCAAGTCAGGAAATGCATTACTTGTGAATTTGGGAAAAACAACATATTAAACTTTTCAAACATTTACATGTGTCTGCTTTGATGTTTTGGTGGATGGCTGAAGTCTCTTATCTTACCTCAAGAATTTTACCACCTCAGTGTATGACAATTTAAACCATATTCTAGCAGAAAAACAAGTATTTGAGTTGTTGACAGAGCGGAGAGAACCACTAATACTGTTGAACTGTTACAGCAAAAAGGTTTCTGCCGCTTTAAAGAAAGTGTTCCACAACCCTCCAAAATAACCTGTGTAATGGATAATATAGGATTACTTTTTGGCAGAGTAAATATCCTGTTGCTATTGACTGCAGTGTTACAGTATCCTGACATACCAGTATATAGTTATTGTGAGATAAAGACCACGTTGAAAAACAAACTGATTGCAGTACTGAAAACAGAAAAGGAACTGTCCAGTAATATAAAAATTGACTTCTTTAAGAGAACAATGACTGAAACAGTGTCTTTTCTAGATTAGTATTAAAGAATAAAAGCTTTAACTGAGACTAAGGAATTGTTGCAAGGTATTCCTTTCTTCCAGGGATACCATTTTTAAAGCCAAACAGGAAAACTTGGTTAGAGGTGGCTCTGTGTCTGTGTGTGTATATACATATATACCTATATATGCATATAGCATTTAAATCATGTTTTTCTTTGTTTGTTTTTCCCCTCGAGCCCTCTCCACATTTATACATTAGTTGAATTTAAAGTAAAAGAATTACTCTAAGAATAGGTAAAGTAAGCTGCTGGCATATACTTTTAAAAGTAAGTTTACAAGAATAACATCCACAGAAAGAAAAACATGTTCATCACGAGCAATCCAAACTATTCTTTAAATTTCTGTATTAGTCTAGAAGAATTTTTCAGGCCGAAACTTTCATTTTACAGTAGAACCAAATCTGGTTACTGAAAGAATTGGTTTATTGAAATATTTTTGAAAAGTCTTAGTGAGATATGGTGAAGAGCATTTCCATAGGTTAGAAAGTTGACATTTAATCCTTGTACCTGCACCACATTCACTCATAATGTGCTTTTCAGTTTTAATGTCATCCAAAGTTTTACTGAATAATTATTTGAAGTATACAGCGTATAGCTATATGACCTCCAATATATTTCAGGTGCACAGGTTTCATTATAAAGCAATGCAGAATCACCACATAAGCAATGCAGAATCACCACATAAGGATGTGGTGATGTGATTTTGTGGGTTTAATGCAATAATATTGTATTCCCTCCAAAGAGAGGGCACACTTACTGTTGAGAGCCTGTGTGGTACCCTGGGGAGATGTGAGCAGTGGTGCCCTGGCTGTCCGCAGAAGCCACAGGAGCGGTTGGATACACTCTTGGTGACCCCAGTGCACATCTTTTGTTGGTGGCTGTGGAAGAGATGGGCTTTTGGGCACCCCTTGGAAGCCACTGAAGGACTTGCTGAGACACTGCCAAGATTTAAGGTAAAAAGCCATGCGTAATTTTACAGTTATGCCTTAAAAATAAAAGTCATTATTCAGGAATACTGCTGTTCTAATCTCCCTTTCAAATGTTACAGGAACTTACTTACTATGTTATTAATACCACCTTCTACCAACACAGGTTATAACAAAATAATTAGTGGCCAATGCTAGAGAATATGTGAAGATACACAAATATTTGTCCATGTTTGATAGGACTGCAGGTATACAGCTTTATTTGGATACATTGGATCCATACAATAACTGGGAGTAATCTTCCAAAGGACTCATTAGTTATCCTTTAGGTCTCCTACTTAATGATGTAGTCTTCTGAGAGCTTATTAATAACTCTGGTATTAGTAGCAGCATTAATTCTAAATACAAATTACAAAAATAAAACACTATTTTATAAGTACTTGTACAACAGAGTTTGGGACTTAGTAAGAGACACATGCATAAATTCATCAGATTAAAAATTAACAAACAAACTTCTAGAAGCGTGATCTAGGGACCACAATAACATCTCCAAAACAAACTGCTATACTTTCGTTCAGGAGACTTGTTCAGTTTACAGAGTTGAGCTCTCTTTCTTGATGCTTCAACAGGCTGAGTTTTTAACATTGAAAACTGAAGACAGATTTCAACCAGTTCTCTTGACTATTTCCCCAAGCTCATAAACCGTATGTGGCAAGCTGTTCTTAAAGAATCAGACCTCATTTCCATGAATGGCTAATATTTAATAAAACATCGAATCACAAAAACAAATGTAAAAAAAATAAGTACTAAAGCAACACTCCGTCTTGCTACTAAATGCAATGTTCTTTGATATAAGTCCATTTCAACTCCATTTATTCCAGGATTCTATAGCAGTCAAAATAATCAATGCAGAATTTTCCATGTGATTTACACATTGCTTTTTAAAATGAATTGACTGAAATAAACAAAAAAAATGCTTATTTCTGCTCCCTGCCTTGTTTTCTAAAACATATTCCCTTTCTTGTAAAGTGAGAGAACGACCTCTGCTTCAGGAACAATTTTCTGAGACAATGTGTTTATCAAATGGCTTCTCTGCTTTCATGAAAACAATTTATTCTCACCGAACTCTTCAAGATAAGCATTGAAGTCAGGAAGAATGTACAATGACATTTATAATTACATTCAAGAGACAAACATTTTGCTAAGGAAAGGTTTTGGATTTTTATCTTTTTTAGAGATACAAAATATTTTCTTTCATTCAACATACCATTTAAAGGTATTTTCTCCCTGAAATTACAAAGTGCATTTTCATATGCATGGAAAGAGAAGCCTGGGACAGTAATCTCATAGAAAGACTACAGTATGCATCCTAAACAATGAAAGCTGTAGCATAATCCTTACAACCAAATTGCCTTCCCTGCCCCACTCTTAGGAAATAATCTACAGGCAAATGACAGGGAGAGCAGGGGTATACAGGACCTCGCAGAGCCTCCTCCACATGCCACCCATATGCCCAATCTTAGAAAATGGACAAAACAGCCATCCCTTGGAATGGCACGTCCATCTCGTCGACTTTCCTCCCACTTATTCCCCTTGCTCAGAGACTGTTAAGCCCCAGAGCTCGCCACAGAGCCTATGGACATAGGGCATGGTGCCTCCCATTCTTGGGGAAATGCAAGATCTTGCTAAAAAAAGGCTCCTTCTGTTTCCCTTATGGATTCAGCCCCAGACCGCTTCTCAACTATCATAATAAAAGCTCAGTCATGCCAGACAATTACAGCTTCCTGCCATATTCTGAACTGCCCCTAAAATCCAGGTAGTCCAGAATGTATCTCATCTTTCAGGACAAAGCAGCCAAAGATTTAGGCATACAGTGCCTGTATGTTCAAATGCAAATTCCGTCACTACCTATGCAAAAGCTGCCCATGAATATATTTAGGAGTTCCGTTTGGGCTGCCTGGAAACGTGAGTCTTACTGGATTAAAAAGACATATTGCTATCAGTCCAATGAATGTCCTTTAATTTGTAAGAATTCATTTTAGAATTAAAAATTTAAGATCTGATTTATTCCTTGTCAGTCAAACATCCCAGCTTTTCATTATTCCATTTTTTTTCAGTGCATTCAGGTAGTTCTCGGGATAAAGATTCTCTGATAAAGTTCTCCTCCAGAGACACACACTTTTTGTAGGCTCAGCTAGTGAAGAAATATCATTCATTTGTAATACTCGTCAAAGAGAAGTGGAAAAAAATCAAAAGCAGCTGAAAAGAGATTGTATTTCACTAATATACACCAAGGCTTTATTTAAAATATACAATGTTAAATTTGATCAACTATCAACCCACCATTCAGAGTTAAATAATCTGTTTTAATTTGCATTTATCTGTGTGTGCCAAAGAGAAGCGTGTTTGCTTTCAAGCAGGTGCACATCCTACTATGACTAAATCTCTAACTCATCAAATTGCTTTACCAGTGTGGGACATGCCCTTTTTTTCTGGAACAGCTTCAAGCATTTTCCCCAGCATTTCGGCCACCTGTTTACTGAGTTCATACTCCAAAGGAGATGCATGCAATTAGAAACAAGGAAATGAAAATAAATGACCTTGTTTGTTATAAATAACAAAGAGACTCAGCAAAATTAATGCAGTGAAGCCTGACCTTCTGACCTGAAAGAAAGAATCACCTCATTCCTTTGTAGCAGGCTCACAATGCTCCAGCACTAGGCATTGTTATGCGGCTTTGCCTCTTTTGATGGATCTTAAAGGAGTATATTCTAAATATTAAATGTTTTACAAGTTAGATTAGGAAATTTGCATTAAAAAGCATGTTGAAACAAAGTCAAGAGAGCAATGATAAAGATTACCACTGCTTTATTTAAAGACCACAGGTAAGCCATGTGTATGTTAGTTCACTATAATACAGTTTTTCAACTGAATAAAAAAAGTATGGCATTCCAGGTACTAAAGAGCTATGGAATGCCTCCTTTGGTGTTCCATGAATTGATCACCAAGAAAGTTTTTAATCACCCAACTTCAGGAAAAGGAAACGTTTTTCTTTTGTAAATTGCTTGTGCTATGATGATCAGACTTTTGAGAAAAAAGCAATGTACTTCCTCAACAAGTGCCAAAAATATACAATTTTTTTCTGTTATCCTTTAATTAGGCAAGTAGAAATGCCTTCTTTTGTACAAAGTCTACTCAATAACGTTTCTATGGGTTACATTTTCACTTCTGAATGATTCATGTCATTCTAGAACAGTGTCCGGCTGCAATGGAGGGCAAGGTGTTAGAGATTTGTTTCACTGCTTGTCTTTGGAGGTAATGAGAACACACAGTTGCTTTTATGGCAGTCCTCACAAAAAGACCAGTGTGTAATTATAGTGCTGGTTCACAGCTTGTCACTCTCCAAAGCAACACCTAAGTCTGTTATTAATGAAGCAACTCAGACCCATTGCAGAAATGAACGGATGACACATCTGTATCTCGGTGAAAGCAGTTCCTGCAACAGGTATTGCCTGACAAGGATTTTTCCAAAACTGTATTTGTGGGGGTTTTGTCCCATTCTCTCAGTTTCAGTGACATCCATCCAGCTGCCGAGGTCCTGATTGCTGTGAAGGACCTTGCAACCACAAGTTTCTCTTCTGCCCAGTGTGCACGAGTGGGGCAGAGGGACAGAGGAGATAGGTCTACCTGCAGCACCCGCAGGGCAAAGGGCTCGTCCCCTGTGACACTGAGGGCCATTGATGCCATGAGACAATGGAGGGAAGAGAGGTCCTGCAAAATCAGGAGGCGGCATTGGGGCTGGGAACGCAGCCACTGCGCCACACCACAATGAGGTGCTTTGGAGATCAGGAGCTCTGCTCCTGCCCGCCCTCTCACCTCTCCTTCCACATTTGTGGTAATTCGGCTTAAAAAGCATATCATTTCAGGCAGAGGAAATTCAGGGCTCTCAAGAAAAATCCGTTAGCTAACCCACATTTGCTTTGCTACAGACTCAATATACAATGTCTTAGAGAAACTAGTACTGCAAATATTCTGTTGTTATGTATGTATTCAAGACAAAGCTCTCATACACCTGCAAGCTGCCTGAAAAATCGTCAAGTAGATATATTAGAAAAATCTGAATGGACAATTTTTTTTTCATTTTTTCCCCAATTTATATTTAAATAATTACCAGAAAGCTGACACAGAAGGAAAGCACTCATTGCACTTCATTAGTAATGCACTAGGACTCTGGCAGCATCAAAGCAGGTACTGCAGGTAGCTCGTGACTTCTGTAAACTCTTTCCTGACCCTTGAGGAATTGTCCTCTTGGGTCTTTCCCAATTTTTCATATTTCGCCATCATATTCCAGCCATTTCTGTCCATGGTTCCATGACACCTTTGTGTCCTGCCGGCTACACGTTGCCAGCGCCTGCAGAGTATATCATGCATGGGACAAAAACCAAGTCAGAATCTCATAAAGGCTGGGCATTGCCCCACGCCGAGAGCTGCAAGCTAAGAGAAACTGCAGGGCGTTCTGGAACAAAACCCTGCCTCCAGCTACCTCCATCAGGAATCCAACGTTTACCTACCAACAGCACTGCTTCCATAAAGCCAAAGTGCCCTTGCAGGGGTACCGTGTGGCCAGCCATGGGCAGATACGCCGCTCCTGCGGTTCTGCCTCATTTGCACTCAGGATGTGCTTGCAGTTCAGAGCTGAGCCACACCGCCTACAACATCCAAGGCTGTGCATCTGCTCGGCAAGCTCTGGTAGGCTTTGTTTAACCCACACTGGTTCAGGTTCCCAGAGTATTATAAAAACTGTACTGTCTGCTGCAGACTAAGGAGAGAGATTTGAGTGTCCCTGATGACAACAGCACAGGACAAAAGCTATTTCCATTCTTTTCAGGTCATACAGACCTCAGCGGTTAAAAGCTGTAATTTCAGTGCCACCTTGATATTATTTACTGACAGAAGAATAATAATATTATCCCAGCTAAATAAATTTCCCCCACCAATAGAAAACTTCCATGGGCTATTTAGAGATGGCAGGCAGCAAACAGAGAAAAATAATTTTCTGAGTCACATGAGCAGCGTGATCTGGCTCAGCAGTTCTAGCCCCTTTGGACAGGTCTCTGCTCTGCGTGTGATTCATAACCAAGCTTCACATAAGAAACTGAATACATGCATTTTTTTCTCTTCTGCAAGCTTCCCAGACTTACATTGCCTCCTTCAGCTGATCAGCTTTATTCTAGAGCAATTGCTCCCATCCCACATTTCTAGGCAAGTTTCCTGCAAATTGTGCAAGCACCAAAACCATGCTAATGTGCAGTTCAAACATGCAGGCTGGTTGTGCAAGCATAATGGTTTGTTCTGCATCACATGTTTCAATGTCCTTGCGTTACATTAGTGAAACACATCTCATTACTGGGAAGAGCAGTCTTGCTTTTCTGTAACAATAACCTAAACTGAATATTAAGAAAGGCAAAGAAAGCAGCAATGTTACATCCAAGAATGAGTGCTAGAGATATGCAAATAAAAACAGTATTCCAAAAGGCTGGAAATGAGCAGCGTCCAAAATGAGTGATTATAAGCTAGGTTTAAAAAGAAGCAGTTTTCAGGAGCATTAGTTTACAGGAATTAGAGGCATAAATGGCTTTCAGACTCAGCTGAAGTCAACTTTCCCTGGAAAGCAAATTGTGTACGCTTACTCCATGGCTGTTTAAACTATTCAGGAAGGGTAGCTACCCACACTGGAACCAGATAGCACATATTTGTTTCACAAGAATATAGGAGGCACATACTGACCAAGAAAATAATTGTGGAGGACAGAATTCCTACACATAAACTAGGGCTTGCCAATTGCAGCTCTTGCAATTAACTATTAAAGGTGCCACACAGTCAAAGTTATTGTCACTGGCATTGGGGAAATGCTAAGAATTAACAAAAGTTTCCTTCTTCCTTCCTGTGGTTCCCATCCGAGGAGCGGGTAAGCAATACTACAAAGAGTTTGAGAGGACAAAGACAGTGTCAGGGCCAGTGTCCCCCGTCTCAGCATGACAGCCCTTGCTGGCCATGGCCACGTGAGCTACCGCTGAGCACGTAATGATTTTGCATTGAAACGCTAAACCAGCCACACTCTGGACTGAACACCCACAACTCTAACCCACCCTTCATTAAATCCTTTGCCATTCCTTGAGGATGAGAGGTTCTGTAGAAAATCACCTTGTCCTGTATTCCATCGGTAAACAATATCTTATATATATTAAACCAGCTTATAGTAGTCATTTGTTCTTTTCAAGCTGTGACAGAACTTTGAATTATTTGCTCTATCAGCAACTGCTGTAGTAAATTCCCTGGTTATGCTGTGCAAGGCAGGCTTGCGGAAACACCCGTGACAATGAAGTGAGCAGAGAACTCATACATGACGGAATCCACTCAGCAGACTGGTTTTTGGGGACAGTCGGGCCTCAACAAACAATCCTTTCTTGTCAGTCTATAGAGGAGCTGCACTGGGGCCTACTTTGGCCATTAGTCTGAGGAAAGCCTTTGTTGAACATATAGCTGCTTCTCACATCGAAAGAATAAATCACATTCTTATTCTGGGTATGTCTTCCCTGCATTCACTGATGTGAATGTTGTTCCATGGCTGAAAAACTGGGTAAACAGCTTACCCTATGCTGGCTCTGTGCTGCTGTGGCTACATCACTAGCTGAGCAACCTAATTTAAAGCCAGCTTGGATATGCCTGTAAGAGCGGCTGCCCCTGCAAAGATCCGTACTGCAAGCAGCGTACCCCCTCTTTTCAGGAATATTTTTTTCTTCAGGCTAAATTACAGGGATTTTGAACAAATTTGGGACCCTCTTTGCCTGAGAAGGAGGAGGAATAGATAGGATTCTATCTTTTCTAGTGAAGCCAACCCAATCTAGGCAGGTTTCAGGAATGGTTCTGGGTCCTGGATAGCAGATGCCTTCCTACACTCCAATATTTAAAATCCACAGTAATCAGTATTTCTAACTGCTTCAGTGTACAGCAATTCAATCATCTTTACAATCATACACCACTCTACCCTTTTCAATTTGCTTCATCATTTACCATTAAACTTACATTTTTGTCCATCTTCATATTCCCCAAGAAAAATGGAAGGTCGGATTTTGGCAGACCATAGAGACCTCTGCTGACAGCTTCTATACAGACGGTCATCTTTGGATGGATAGAAGTGGTCTTGCACGATACCTGAGCTTCAGTTATCCAAGATTAAGATTTCTATCTGACAGAGGGAATGTGACTCAGATCCGTCCTCATTCTGGCAGAAGGACTCCCATTTCCAGGCAGGACGCTACAGCCTCATCCGAGCTTTTAAGTGATTCCTAAGTATGACAACAAATACGGCACATGGTCATCTGAGGTACCTACAGACAGGATTCTCCGTTTTGCCATTTAAATGGGAATTGGTTTGTCTCTGGTTAAAAAAAGTGTTCTTTTTACTTCTCATTTCAGTTAGCACTTCTCTATGAAGGGCTGTGCTAGAGAAGAGGACCATGGCTGAAGCCTAAGGAGAGCTGCTGGTTAAACAGGGAGGCTCTAATGAAGCAGCTGTCCCTGAAGTGCTCTCACAACTTTTCTTCAGAGCTACAACAAGCAAATTCTTGAGTTGCATTTTAGTTGGTGTGTGCATCTCCATGGTCTATAGAGATGTAAAACTGATTTTTTTTTTTTGTTAAAAGAAACAAATAATTCCTCTGATGAGGCAATCCCTTCTACTATGCATGTTTTCAAACAGGGTGGATGGTAGACACAAAAATATATTTAGTGAAGTAATTTTTACTCCTTCTTTCCATACAACACACTTGTGCTGCCGGCAAACTACTGCAGAAAAATTTCCAATAACCAGAATTACAACTGCCTCTAAATTAAAATTTCTATTTCAAAGTTTTTCTACCTTTTCACTATTTATTAAAATAGACTTGTTTTGCAAAGATTATGCATAAATATTTGCACTTTTAAACTCTAGATACACTAAACCTTTGAAATTATTATTTTAATCATTTCTTCCTCTTGCTGCCATTAGTGAAGTATTTTATATATGCATTTGCTCCCTATTTGCGTAAGAAATTCCGACTAAATATTTTTGCCATCCACGTCTTTTAGTTCATGCTCCTTTGTTCTTGCATCTCGTAAGAGCTGAACTAACCCGGTAGCATTTAACCAGCCTATTCCCTTTAGAATGACCTCTGGCAATGAAATGATCTCTAGTGTTCTCTCTTCTACAGACCTGCTCTCCCTAACTTTAACAAATAACTAAAGCCTTTCTGTCCTTGTACCATACTAGCATCAGTTTTGAACCTTGTCTATTTGTACAGTAACTTTTTGTAAAAATAACTAAAACAAGAGACTGACCTTTTGAGCATTACCATAATACTCTCATCTTTTACCACTATCAGACTACATGAATCCTCTGTATTTGCATTTCACAATTTGCCATGATTCTTTTTGTTCATTCCTTTTTTGCTGTTGAAAACTCTTCAGCCTCACTGCTGTCCATGGGTTTGTGCTGTCTCCGACAGCACATTTTATATATTGTTTACCTGATTCTGAGATCATGGTCTTTTCTGTTCTCCTAAGTACTGTGAATTGTGTGGTCTCAGTTTGTAAAGTCAGCTTCTGAAAATGACTCCTACTTCCATCTAAAAAAAATGTCATTGTATATCTTTGTGCTTTCTCCTTCTAGGGATGATTCACACACACCTAGCATTTAGAACTATATGGGATGGTCATGAATAGGATACATACAACTTAAGAGTGTACACAACACAAAACTGCCTGTACAGAAACTCCATGTGTTTAATTTTTCTTACTGTGTTTACAAGTAGAAGATTTTGGGCTAGATTATGTATGGTGTGATGAACACAAGCACTAGCAAAGCACTGGGAGACCTTGCTTTGGCAGATTTTTTCTTTTCAACTGCTCTACTTGTTAAATTTTCCATTAAATATCCCACTCAAATAGAAGGAGGATGTGGCCTCTCATCGCTGCTCCTCTGCATCAACCTCAGCTAGTTCCCACTTTAATGCTCTTCTCTCTACAGCAAACTAGAGAAAAAGCACTCAGCACACAAGGATAAGGGAAACTGCTATGCGCAAAACTCTTCTAACCACAGACTATCCAAAACACCTGTCATGACTTAAAACCTGCCAAAAATTAAAAATTTTTGACAATACCCCAAAGTCATTGAGCATTTCCAGCCAGTCACTATGTCTCATGGCATGGTCATCATCTGCATGTCTTCTCCCAAGTGTTTTGATTTTTTGGTCCTAGATTTTTTCAGTACACAGAGTCTATATTAATTCCTTATTCTTTTTCTGTTTGTGTCTCTTACTTGTATTATCCTTATCTTTATTGAGAAAACTGAGTCAAAACATTTAACATCTGAAAAACATATTTCTTTCAACCAAAGGTAGGTTACCTCTTCAATGCCCCTAACTGTTGCTTTCTCCAGTGACCTCATTTCTTTTGTGTTCAGAAAATCTCTTTTTTATCTTAGCCCTTTGCACAAACTTTTTTTATTTTGTTCCTTTTTCTTACACTCTTCCCTTTGTTCTGTAATCTTTCAATCTTCCCCACCAGCTTTATCTTACAGAAGATTGATATATGCATTTCAGCAGTCTGAATTGCTATTTTATTTATCCCAAATAAATATCCACCCTGGATGGCAGGTATAATTCTCTAGCTACAAAACTTTGGCTTTGAAAATCTCCTGTTTATTTTACTTCCATATCTTTCCATGATCCTTATGCTTTTTAGACCTTTTCTATCTTCAGGTGCTTTTTGATTTAATTATACACCCAACTTGGTTATAACATCTCATATCGAGATATCCTCCCATTTTTACTTCTCCAGTCATGATACATTTATGACGTGCACCTTTGACAAGGATTGTTTCCTTTTTAGTCCAACCTTTTAAATTGTATAAAGAAACGGCATTATAGTGTTCAGTCTGTGATCTGGGCTACACACATAGACTGAATTAAAGTTAGATGGAGAGGCAGTTCAGGTGTGTAGTGTGCTTAAAGGTCTCTGCATGAAAGAAGAAGAAATCTATAATGTTACCCTCAGGATTTCAGGCAATGATATTCCAGGTCTGAAAGACAAGGAATAAAGAAACTGAAAAAGGATACACACCACTAACCAATCAATTGAAAAGTATGGTAAATGGAAAACAGAAACCTCCCTAGGCTTGCCTTGTGGGCTGATAGTAGTGGCTTTGTATAAAAAGAGAGCATTCATGATCCACCTTCTACTTGAGAGATATAAATCAGTTTTTCTGAAGACATAACCCACTGTAACAAATTCTAAGGTGGTGTGGAAAAAATCCCACTACTCCTCAAGATGATAATGCTTTGTCTTCTATGGATCCCACATTTCCTTGCTCAGGCAAAGCCTGGGAAACTCAGAAGCCGCTGAAATGCACCCGCCTTTATTGTAAAACAACCACACTGAGAGTGGTTGCAACCTTTATTAAGACTCAGGAGACTCTTTGGTTAGGCCTAACAGTAGACAAGTTACGAAAGGTTCCTGTGTTTGTGCTGTTGTCTGTGGGAAAGAAATCTGCCTACAAGCTTAAATGAAGAGAGGATCTCATTTGCATTCTAACTTACAGAAGGGAGCCTGGTTTCCAAGCTTCTTCCCAACACAGTGCCTCACCGCTGACAGCCAGCTCCACCTCATTTGACTGACACAAAGTCTACTTCTCTGCTTCAGGACTTGAAGCAGATGTTGAAGACCAAAATCAGGGAAAATTCAGTATGTGAGAGAGACTATCTGGGGCAGGATTCCTCATGGCTGGAGAAGAAGACCCAAAAAGGATCAAAGGGGGACAGAAAGAACCTCTCAGAGGATCAGTCATTTTATAGTTGGGTGACGACGCAGGGAGCAATCTCTGATGCTTTTTTAAATACATATAACACCGTTCATTTTTCCTATCCTGCTTCTAATTTTCTCTCAGCTCCAGGATTATTACAGTGGCATCTCTCCCAACATATTAGGCTTTATAATAATGTTAAATAATCTTAGCAAAAGAAAAGAATAACACACTAGGATCAAAAAAAAAGTAAAGTCAAGCCAAAACTTCCTTTGGAAACGTGATACAGAACAAGAGGAGCCTGTGCAGGCAAGCTGGACCACTCCACACTCACTAGCAATGATCACCAACTAGACTTACAGGCACATTTAACCTCATCAGGACTTCTCTAAAATACTAATCGTGACTATTCCACAGTAGAATTTCTTTTATAAGAAATATCATAGAAGGCTTTGCAAGCTCAGTCCTAAAAGACAGCAAGTAAAATACTCTCTTCTACAACACTTTCTTCAAACATGTTGAAATTATTCTGCAAACCCTCAACTTACCTTTTTAGTGCACGGACACTTCAGGCCATAAAAGTAAATAGGCAAATATTAAGTGAGGTGACTCAAACATTTACGCAAGCAAAGCCACTCTTATTTTGTCAGAAAACAAATAAAGTTCAATGTTGGCAGAGTTTTAGAAGTCATCACACTTCACTTTGTTTTTCCATTTCTTTTTCACAGCCAAACTTGAAAGGCAAGTTAACCTTGGTGACTGCTGAGGTCTCACACAACTGCTCAGGACTGTCCCACCATTCTCAGGACTTTGTTCTGTCAGGACACATAAAGGCAGGTACTGGGGGCAACAAGAAGCAACACATGAAAAGTGCATGTTGGGCATCTGATGGGGATAAGGAAAAAATAAAAAAAACCTCAGCCTTTCTTTTGATTCTTGTAGAATATGCACAGAGAATACTCTCTGTTCCTTAAATAAATCCAATATATATATAAAAATCTAAAACAGAGAGCCCAAGGTAACTTCATTTGTATTACAGGCATTGAGAAGTCCTACCTTGATCTCCGAGTTACATCATGTTGCTACTCAGGTCAGTTGCTACCAGGTTTCTCTGAAGCTGGAAAGAAACAATGGTAAGATAAATTCTAATGGACTGGATAAACATCTTTCTTTGAAACAATACAAGAATTGTACAGGACTATTCAAAAACTACTTCAATTTAGTGACAGATTTATGTCAGAAGAAATCAGGTTTTACTGAAATGCTTAGCTTAGCTGTTTTATCTTGTGACTCTTGGTCTTCTTGTGTAAAACTCAAGTGATATAACTTGATATGGAAGACGTTGAATGGAGACTAGAAGCAGATAGTTCTATTCAAAAATGAGGTTGTGTGAATGTTTGGTGGATAGTGCCCTAATTCATTATGGAATGGGATTCGTATACTTACCCAGTGAAAAGCTCGGATTAGGCACACAACATAATTCCCATTATGTTAATGTTGCTTTAAAATATATTGCACGGAGTGCTGCAACAATCAAATTATCAATTATAATGTCTACTCAGAGTAGAAAAGTGTTGCAAACAGAGGGCTGATTACTGCTTCAGTACTTCCAATCTGCATACTCATTGTTTAGTACAGGGAAAACAAATTATCTTGTGTTGGCCCTAGTTCAAATTTAATTAAATGAGTGCAAAGCAATTATAATAAAGTACAATAGTATAGTAATGAAAGGAAAATAACTCATTAACCTATTAATCTTTATTTATGTTCCTCTCAAATAAGTATGTAATTTCTTTATCACTGCATCCCATAAGAAATAGCAGGCTCTCACTGCTCATGGCCTGCTTTAGCAGGGCTTATTTTGCTAAAGATCATTGTATGACTTCACTCTTACTATTTATATAGATTTTATTTAATGTGTCTGATTTTTCTCCTCTCCCTTACACAGTATATTTTAAAAGCCTTTCCCACATATCTGTGATGTAGATTATAAACCTGTTCTCACCCTGCTTTTCTTTTAACACTTGTCAGTTCTGAAAGGTAAACCTCTCTAGGAGCATTGGTATGCTTCTGCCGTTGCATAAGGGAGGGAGCACTCCCAGAACATCTGCTGTAAAAGACGGTCTTACATTAAGACATAAGATGAAAGCATATTCTTTTTAAGAGGACCTGACGCAGCTATTGCTTTACAATCTTTATGGGTATAACAACATATTTTCAAATGTGCTTTTTTGGTTCTTCATTCAAAGTTTTATCTAGGCTGCTGGGTTGTTTTGTTATTCTGACAAATCTCAAGTTAAAGAGAAACAGTACTTTTAGATGATTAGTCAAATATTATACTGTAGTACATTTTAGCTGTGCTTGCTGTAGGCTAGCTATCATTATTACCTTATCTCTCCAGAACTGGTTTTGTTTTCGTTGATGTCTTACATTCTGGTGTGTACATTGAATATCATACACCGGTGCTCAGCTTATTGCAGCTAGTCAGGATTGACTCTGTCCTCTCACTAAAATGAACCACTTAAAAAAAAAAAACAAACCCAAAACCCCACAACACCTAACCAACAAAAAGCACCAAAAAACCCTCCCAAACCAAAACCAAAAGCCAAATAACTGAAACTAAGCTGTGAGGAAACAGCAAAATTATTAGCAAAAACACATTTTAAAAATTTGTACTAAATGGTAAATGGCACTTGCTCTTTTTTAGGCCCTCTAAACTAATAACATTACCTTTTTTTTTTTTTCTACTGAAAAAAATGAACTAGAGATGGTACTGTACTGTAAATACTGCACAAATATTAACCTGAAAAACAGGCAAAATTAAACTGGAAGAACCACAGTTTTAAATTATAGCCTCCACTTCTGCATGAGCAAGTGTAATTGCTGGCACTTACAGAAGACCAGAGGTACCTGTACAAAACATAATCAACAGAAATACAATTCTGCATAAAGGATGAATGAAGCTCCTTTTGAAAACTGAGAAATAAAACCTTCACAAAAGAGTTTGCAAAGTCGGATGTCCCTAGTCTTTTTCCTTTACATGCACAGACCCCATGCAGGCAGGGTCCAATCTTAGTGCCTTATAAGATTTGAGCAGAATAGCTTCCAAAAAGTTATTAACAGATTCTCTGAGAGGATTGTAGAGGTGCAAATTTACAGCTCAGATGGCTGAGAAACATACAAGTTCACCATATCTTTCCTCTTCACACATAGCAAAAAACTTCTGCCTTGTAGAGTGTATTTCTGGTTTCACAATCTGCTGCTGAGAACTCTGTTAGCGAGAAATGGAACTCTTTAATCTTAATGACACTTAATGAGTCACTCTATTCTTTGCACATTTTTAACACTCCGTTCTTTATTTCACACTTATTGCTCAATTCTTGTTTTTATATTATTGCAGCACTAGCCCTGCATTAATACAACTAAGCCCAGCACTGCGTGTGGCTTTATTGTGTGGTGTGGGACAAATGACATTGTTCGTGGTGACATCGTTGTTGTCCTGTTGGAGAGTGCTCAAGAATGGCAAAGCCATCACCAACAGGTGGCACGTTGGCAGTTTGCAGAGCACAGTGCCGTGATGCTTCTGGCTTGGTCGGTTGTGTTTGTTTGCTTTGACAATGATTCACGTTTTAATTACAGTGTTTCAACTAAATCATTAAAAGAGGAAGACAGACAAAAAATAAATTGTGCTATGTACAGTCATCAGAATCTCACATGAATTGTCATCTTTTTCAGCCCAGAGTTAAATACTTGTCATCAAGCTAAATCAATGTTTATTCTCTTTGTAGAACAACCACTAGAGGGGAGTTTGACGCTCACATTGCGAGTTCACAACTGTATGCTAAACTGCAGGGAAAAGTACACTATCAGAAATCCACAGTAATTAAAAAAGACCATCATGGCAGATCCACAAATTCTCACTATCTTTCTAGATATCTGAGATGATTTCTGACTTAATGAAAGTCTAAATTCTTCTGCCAGTTGAGCTGACTTTGTCTGGCTTCCTAATACATAAAATGAAGAAATGAAACTGCAGCAAGCTAAGAAAAAGAATATGAAGCAAGCTCAATAATGAAGACAAATATAAAATAGAATTGCCTGAGATGAGACTAGACTTCACGGTCACTGGACTTTGCAAGCCCTAGGACAGTTATACAGGGAAAGACTTTTTCTATCTTTCTCCTGCCTGCAAATCACTGTCCTAAGATGGTATTTGGTAAAGATATACTACTCGAAAATATACAATGTCTGCCAATGTCTGCTGTCTGCACCTAAAATGTGTATTTATAACTGCCCTTGATGTTTCCTCATGTGGGTTTATTTAAAGGGAATTTCTACTGGACTGTGCACCACAGGGACTGGCAAGGTTAGATTTTCAGAAAGGGTCAGTCACCCAGTGCAATAGGTATAATCATTGGTGGAATTTCCCTTTAGTGAAGAGAGACACAGTTCCACTCAATTCAACTTATACCTGCAAAAGATTTGGCCATATCTGTATAAATCATAAAGAAACCTGCCAGAACATCAGACGTTGCAGAACACTTGGCTGCAGTGGGAATTAGGACTCATTAACCAGAAGGAATAGCTAAAGCCTAATTGATTTATCCTATTAATCACATGCAATGTCATCATAGCACAAGATCTTACATCACAGTATCATATGGAACACCTCTTGTAAGCAGAAACAACAACAGTGTCTGCAACTTGCTTGAAAGAGTAGTTTGTATGACTGCAGATATTTTCAGGTGCAAGCATATATCTGTCAGAGAGAGAGAGAGAGAGAGAGACATATCATTTTTTCATAACCAGATCTCAGATGTACTTCCACTGATCTTCAAAATAATGGAAGAGTGCAGATTCAAAATAATAAAAAAGATAATATATCTTCTAGAAGAAGTGAATACACTGCACATTGCTTGTCACAAAGAATGTATTTAATCCATGCTCTTATTTATAGCATCGAAATCTTTTTGACAGTAGTAAGAAGAGTAAAAAGTCAACAAACATGAGACAAAGACAAGAAACAAAACCGTACTCAATTTAACTCAAACAGTATTTAAAGGGGCATTGATCACGTAAGAATATATAAAGTATATATTTAGAAGTTAAAGCTGTCGCCTATTACAATGACATTCTATTCACCTAATTTACTCTAACACCTACCAGTGTAAATCAGTAGTTATTCCACTGGTAACAATGAAATTGTTCTGGCATACAATTGATGCAAGTGGAGAATTTGACCCTATATCTGAAAGCCTTCCATTAAAGAAATAATTAATGTAGACAGGTGTTGTTTTTCCCTAGTAATTGATGCGCAAGTCTAACTACTTCTAAAGGCTGGCCATTTGCTTGACAGGCAAGAATTTATTTTCCTCAGTAATGAGCACAATTTCATATGGATGGGCTTTTTTTCCTCTCCACAAAATAGAATGGCAATCTATATTTCAGCATTCAATCTTTCTCATGCCAAAATCTCAAACGTCCCTTAAAGATCTTCTGCAACTCCACTGAGTTTATACAAGATACTGCAACTAGCCCTCCTGCAAGGCACCACCTTGGGCACCGGAATGGTCTAATTCCTGAAGATTTGGAAATGTGCTGAGAATATCGAATGCTTAGAGACTACTGCCCTCAGTGTTCACCCTGGAAAGCTTCCAGGAACCCACAAAGGGTTCAAGGCAGGCACCAGAAAACAAAAGGCAAAATGACCAAAAGGCAGTTCTTCATGTTTACAACTGAATAATGACAATATTTTGCACACCAGCTCTCCCTCCACAGAAGCAGTGCAGTTTAGGGTAGTGAGAGCAGGGACAAAATGCCTAGTGATAGGACCAACCATACAGAAGCAATCATGCTTTGACCTGCAGCTCTTGCAGCAGAGAATCAGTACTTTCGTCCATCACAAGAATTATCCTTCATAGATTAATTCCCAGCATGAAAATTAAGAATGTCTACTCTAAAATGAGATTTCAAGGTCACAGTGTATTAACTGATCGTGAAGTGACTATGAGTCTGCAATGTAACACTGCCACCCCCCAAAGGCTTAAAATGATCCTAAAATATTGCATGAAAATAGGTAGAGCACTCTGCCAGTGCTTCTAAATGTGCTGCAAACCCTGCATCTGGAATATTCTACAGGTTATATTCTGTTCAATATTCTATATATCAAAGAAGATCATGCAGACGATAATAGGATGAATTTGCCAGCCTCACAAAACAAGTAGCTCTAGCAAAAAAACCCTTAAATTTACTATTTACAAAGTGTGAGTCATCTGTTTAATGGTGACAAGAGAATTCAGTATGTAGTCCAGATGGTCACACAGACAACAAATCTAGCCTGGCTTTTTGATGATATGGACAGGCTGTCTGACTGGCTCACACAAAGATGGATAGACAGATAAATAGATTGATAGACAGACAGACAATGACCTTCTCTTCTTGAAACAGTTTTGCTGTTAACACACACTTCAGAATAAAAAAAAGTCCAGCTATGCATAGATCTCACTAACCTGCAGAACTAGTACAGGAGAGACCTGAAAACACAGGCAGACTTTTATTTTGAGTTTACAAGTTTGGATGTTTCTGTTGTCTCCTTAGGAAAGAAAAGGGCAAGGACTGAATCTGAAAACCTATTCAATAATAGATCTTAAGCTCTTAGCTAGAACAGGACAATTCTGGGCCAGCACAGTGATTCCCCAACAGCTGGTGTATATACTTTGTAGTACTACAAGCTTTTGGCAAAGAAGCTCAACTGACTCTGGATTCTATTCCCAGCGCTGCCTTTCTCCAACTTTTAACCCAGGGCAATTTACCTAACTTCTGTCTGTTCCTGGTTAGCCATCTGGTAAATAGATAATATAATTGCATCCTTTATAGGCTCATTGTGGGGCTTAATTATTGAATGTCTTTAAGATACATCAAGGTTCTTGGTGAAGAGTTGTGTAATCCATTAATAAATAATAATAGTGTGAGGGGAGTGCTAAGAGGAGGAGGAGCATGAAGCTGAATTGTTGCATAGGAGAAACGGTACCCAAACTGAGGCAAGAGAAATACAGGCAAGTGATTAGTTGACATGATGTGAAAAGGAAGGGGGAAAAATCACTAAACTAATTGTACTGGAAAATGCAGGGAAGGAAAATGGCCTAAGTTAAAAAGACAAAAAAGTAAGCTTGGACAAATGGGACAGGACAGACCTGGCAAAACGGACTAAGTTAAGTGTCACTGGAGAGGTGTCAAGATTGGACTGAGCCAGGAAGCTTAAGTTGTCTGGAAGGAGAACTTGTCTGTGCTTTACAATTCATGTTTCATACTGCTCCAGTTTGCTCATTTCTTTACAGTGTAGCTTACACAGATTGTCCTAATGGATGGCACTGCCACAGGGCATATGCCCTCTTCTATCTCATCTGAAGTGGGTGGTACCTCAGGGAGTTGACAGCTTCTCCTGAATGTGTGGTATTTCTGGGACAGACATCTGCACAGACATCTCCCTAACAGCCTAAGGGAAGCAGCATTGACTCCCCTCACCAGCCTGATCATCTGCAAATTACATCATAGGAACTACTTGCACTTCCTAAGCGTGATTGTTGTAAGCGATCCATTGATTGTTATCTGACACTTAGCTTTTCTGTTTTCATTTCCCAGATGTTTCTGGTTTTGTTGTTACTCTCAACTCCATTTTATCAGAGATGTGACAACATATATTGAAAGGACATGGCCATACTGCAAAGAAAGAATCATATCAGATAAGCACAGTAGAGAATCACAGTATTTAAACAGAGTTATCACAAATTTAATAGTTTGCAAATATAACACAATTAGCTTACTGTTTATTCAGCTCTCATCAGAAAAGTTGCTTTCTATACTGGATTTTCTTCATTGCAGAGGCCATGCACTTCAGATAGCACAGCAGCAAACAAAATATTTTCTGTTAATTTTGTGAAGAACAATAGATATTTATTTAAAGAGCAGTTTTGGTTTGTGTTTGGTTTTCTTCAAGTCCATGTCTGAACTGGAAACCTTTGAATAAAATTAGATTTCTAAGACCACCAAATTTATCTTCGGGTTGTTTCACAGAGTTTTAAGTTATTGTCTCTTCCTACTATAAATATAGTGAGTAGCCACTGGAGCTATCACTGGATTTAGCTCTCCAGGCCCTGTTTACATTTAGTATTATAAAAGAAACATCCCAATGTGAACAAGGAGATGAGTTAGTCTGCACAGTAGAAACTCAAAGACAAAGATTTTTTTTTCAACCTTTTTCTGTAATCAAACCTAAGCAGGGATCTAACACTCAAATTTAGTTTTTTAGGTTTTGCCTTGTTTCCAAATTTACAGTAGTAGTATATTATGTAGGCAGGGTACTTTTATGTCAAGAAAACAGAGAAATTGGAAGACAACCAAAGCCTGTCAAAACTATCCTTCTACTGATACTCTACTATTGCATTCTTCCTGTACTTAAAAGGCCTGGTCTAACCAGAGGTGAGGGCTGGGAAGGCATGTATACCAAAGATCTTTTCTACCAACACGAATGGGCTCCTCTCTTCTTACATACAAAGATAACCTGTGTTTTTCAATAAGATTTTAACCTTATTGAGGAACATCCTTCAAAAAACCCATTAAGAGTCGTTAGGTATACTACAAAGAAAAAGAGCACCCAGCAAGAAGATGGTAGAAGAAGGACCTCATGGTTATATTTCCCATATTTCTGAGCCCATGGCGCACACCGTGAGATATACTGAGCAGGCAAATGATTTTGTTCCATGCAATAATTTTTGAAAAATCATTCAGACTCATCACATGGTATTGAACAGTCTTGCTCAATCTTGCTCTTAAAATTATGAATGAGTCAGAAGAATTTCATGCCTTTTAGCAATAAAATATTAAATACAAACATTAAGCTTACCTTCTGTCACTCCACTACTTATTTGCCTGCTATTGACAGTGAAGGTGCATTGCTTCCAATAAAACTTCATTCCAGCTTTCATGTTTTTCTTGGAAAAGAAAGAAGGTGAATCATTGATCTGTAAAAGATAAATGTTATTTTGTTTTAGTCTGACCAGTCTATCAATGACAGTCATTCATCTGTTGTGGAAAAGTGAACAGTGCACCATGAATTTTCTAACGCTGCATCTGCTGGTACATTTTTCTTTGATAGTAAGTGAGGCATAATAAACCTTGATCTTTTTTACATGCTGTTTTTTGTTTGCAAAGTATGATTCATTGGCTGTTTGCTACTACACATTGTTTCCCTACAGAATCATACTCTACAGTCACAACAAATTTCTTCTTTGGATTCAACAAAAACCACTATTTATTATTCTTAAAAAATAATAACAGAGAAAACTCCATGTGAAAAAAAGCATTTTCAGTGTTGACACCTGCTGAGTGATGCATCAGAGAAAGAGGGCCTATTATCACCGTAAGAACTTGAGAAAATTCTTTCTGAATTCCAGTAAATATCTTCCTTTTCAACACCTTATTCGAGATATATGAATGTGATGAAATTCTGTGTTCTGTGTGAGTGAAAGCATTTTCATTTTCATTCAGCAAATAACAATCTGTAACCTCCAATGACATCAGAAAGAGTATTTGTGGTGTTTCATGGAAGTTGTTTGAACACCTCTGTCAAAACTTTTCAGCCTAAAAGCTACACTGGCGATCATTTACACACATACACATGCACACAATTGATCAGTTAGGGTCTGGAAAAGTATTCTTTCACTGCCTATGAAATGGTATTTTCCTAACTGCAAGCATTTCAGTAAGTCTGCTTTACAAATAGAGCGCACTACCGAGCTGCTTTTTTCCTATGACATACTGGTGACTCACCTTCTGTTACGCTTCTTCCAGAAGAACAAGGAGAGCACCAGTCAGTTCACGTCTTTCACCCAAAGTAGATGAAAAACCGTTAACCATATCACAGATTTCTTTCTTTACAGATAACTTTTTTTTTTTCAAATTATATTTATTAGCTTT
>NW_009702680.1:26739-34184 GCF_000703405.1 Apaloderma vittatum
TACAATTTGGGTAGGCTTCTTCACTTTTTTAAGTAAGGGAAGACAGGAGAAAGGGGAGAGGGTCCAAACTAACATAAATACAAATAAGCCTATTCATGGGTGTAGTCCAAATCAAAGAACAGGTTTCAGCTTGTGGATACTTCTGTATCTCACCTGAAGTTAATGGATTCACAATAAGACACACATTATGAACACAATCCAGTACGTCACCTGCGCACAGATGCGATAACAAATAAAATCACAACAAAAAATAGCAGTAATGCTCCCTGTTGAATATATTTTGCCTTCATATAAGAAATCCAGTATGAAAATTACTTTGACTCCACTGCTCTTTGCAACCTGCCATGCATATGAAAAAGAATTTAAAATACTGAGATTTCTCTCACTCCAAACCTGAGATTCCTTGAAAAAAAAAAAAAAAGCAATTGGAAACATTAATGTATGAATAAATATTACCTTTGTTTTTCATCTTCATGAATATAAAATAATTATTATTATATAGAAACGTAACACTATAAGGAAATAAAACAAGTAGGTACATGATATGCAGAGTAATGCAATGTATAATTATTAGATATGATCCAAATTAATAGACTTTCTATGTTTCATGTAGGGAACTCTTGCTCAACATTGTGTTTGCCATGATTTCTTGCACTCCAGTTCTATTTTGTCTGTTTCTTCAAAAAAATATAGCTTCCAACATATACACTGGGTAGAGGAAGACTGAAGCTGTATTTATGAGTACTCAGACAATGATATTCACTGACACACTACACCCTTAATAGATTTGAGTCAGGAAAAGTATATACAACAGCTTAACTCACACAGTAGGTACATTGGGAAGCAATTTGCACTTATTAAAACACTGAAACACAATGATCATTTAAACTAGTGAAAAGGCTCATAGCCATAAACTTTGTTTGCTCAGTTAATAGTAAAATTATTTTATGGGTTCATTATATGATATTTCAGTTTTTCCTTTTATATATCAAAAACTGGTGGACTCTTTTTCTCCCTAACGTAATTTTCCATAGTCAGAGCAGCAGCAAGAACAAGACAGAAAATCATCTTTCGAAACTGAAGTCATCACCTGACTCATATTTCCAAATTGTTTTGAATATTGTTATTTAGCTTTCATTTTATGGCAGCACCAAGGAAATCAATCTCTGAATCAGTACTCCCTTCCACAGTGACATGTACAAATAACAGCAAAGCAATCCTTGCTCCAAAGCCATTACAAACGATCAAGTTATTAAAAATAGTAATACTGATCATTGTAGTCTGTCTGCAAGACTCCATTTACACTAATCAGCAGATGCCACACCGAGCGCTATGCAGTCATAAACTGTTGTATGACCTGCTCAAGGGCAGAAGACCAGCACTTCTGATCCACAGCTATGGGACTGCGACTTCACTGAGCATCGAACAGTGCTTGAGAAAAGTGAATTCACAAAATGCTTTGGGGCATGGGCCTAACTCCTCTTCCATTGGAATATCCTCTTGCAAGAGTAAGCAGCTAAAACACTTTAATTTTAAGGTACGCAAACCTGAACTACTTTACATTCTTACCAAGTTCCCAGAAAGGGCCAGATCTGTTTAGGGTATTAATTGGAGCTCATGAACTTCCTAAATTCCAGCAGGTCTGCAAAGTTTTATTTTAATAATACCATTACCACTAAACTTCACTGGAAAAAAAATGAAACGAAGGGATACTTATATCTTTAAAATAAATCTTGCTGAGTTTCAGAATCACATGTATGCAATTCATACACTGAGAAATTTATGCACCCTTTTTTTTTTTTCCCCCCAAATTCATCTGAACTGCACAGCCAAACACAGCATGTGAACCTGGTAGACTTTGTAACAATTATGTATAAGTCCAAATTCCATACTTGCTTGTGCTGTTCTAAAGCTTTGCCTCATGGTTTCAATGTGGTGGTGTTTTTTCATGTAGAGATTTATACTAATTTCTCACCAGCAATAAATACTATTTCCTTAACATGTTTTCTTAATTTAAATAGGCTTTTCACATAGAAAGGTTCAGTCATTAGCCATTCTCACTTCAATAACTACAAAGCACATGTCATGGGTTAATAAAACCTATCATCTATGCTAAGGTACGCTGTAACATATTCAGCACCCGTCGGTTTTGACAATGTTAACATATAAATGGTTTGCTTTCAGATTTAAAAGTTGAACTAGACTGAGAACCTTTTTTATGCTTAAAGGAAAATGTGGTCATAATGCTGAGGAAACTTTACGGCAGAAGGCTGTATTGATATCTGTACTTATATCCTTATCAAGAACTGGTCAAATAATCCTTTCTTGGAATTACATGGTGATGAGTTCAGATAAATAAACCAGACCATGTAATTCATAATCCTGAACAGTAACAATTAATTTTCCAAACCTGCCTCCTGTGAAAGAAAGCACTGGTGTTTCAAAGCCATAATTATTTTAGCTCTGATTTACTCATACGGCAGTGTGTATTGGCCTGCTTCTGAACAGATCTGAAAAGCTAAGTAACTAGGCCTATAAAACTATACTCCATGGATTTCCTATGAGTCTAAGTGTAAACAACAGAACTTACGACTAATTGCCTTTTAGATAAAGCTGACTTAAGCAATTGAGATAACAGAATCCTACAATACTCTGGATGAAACATACTAAAAATGTGAATTAATAACTTAGCTGATATTGAGCTCCAGATGTTTCTTACTCTGGCAGCATTCCTTAAGTGATGATAAGCAGATTTACATACTTAACTAATATGTTTATTTAAAGAAAATTTCCAAATCCAGACTAACATCCAGATTTCTTATTTGGCTTCAGATCAAAAGACATACTATCAGTAAGGACTGCATCCAGGAAACCCTTTTCAACATCTGTTTAGAACTAAACAACAGATATTTGATTTTCTGGAAATTTAATTTCATGCAGAATTTTACTTCATCCAATATTTTTTTATATCCTCAAGACAGCCTGACCTAGTAATTTTGCATATTCAATTCTCAGAATACAGCTCGTGCACTGGCACAGACAGCAGCTGCTAAGGAGAAACTCTATTAGTTTGTCGTTCACATTTAAAATGCTACGAGCAATTTCACTTAGAGAGAGAACAAAAGCATTTTGGAAGCAAAGCCCTCCCCTCACCAATAATTAAAGAAGCACATTCAAAAATGTTTTATATGTTCTTTGTAATCTAAAGAAACTTATATATTGAATAACAAAAATTGAAGGTTTACTGTTTCATAGTAGTGAGGAATGAAAAATAAAGTTAATATTACTGAGTCATAGCTGGTACACTTTGAAATTCTCTCTTACGAGAAGAGCTTGTTGTTACATTTAAGGCAACAGAAGAAAAGATCAACTCAGAGCAAGAACTTAAAAGAAAATACTTGTAGGAATAGATACTGTTCCAAATTTCTTCCCAGGTCACAGAAAGGAAAACATGAATACACTGCTAACAGGGAGGGAAGGCATATATGCCAGGGCTGAGCAAAAAAGAACTGACTAGGAAATATAAAAGATAGACTTCATTTTCAAAATTAATTATTTTAGAAGAGAAACAAAATGAAGAAAAACAGTTCCAAACAAATCACTCGTGTAAACTTCTACTGAAAGCCAAAATGATGATTATATAAACAGCAAAAGAGCTAAATGTTAAGCAATGCATTATACCAGTAGATATACAGACTGTCTGAGGAAAGATGCCAAAGATTAGGAGAGATGAGAGTAAAAACTACCCACGGTTTCTTGTCACTTCTTAGTGTACATGAGAGAACAACAAATATGCCTACCAGGAATCTGGGACAGAAGAAAGTCTTCTGAAGATGGATAACCCTATGATTGGCCTCTAGTACCTCAAAACCACTTCACAAAGCATGTAAGTACAGGAAAACTGCTAAACCAAATGACCCTGCAGGGCCACGACAGGACCAGAAATACAACCTAAGAAACAAGAAAGCCCTACCCACCAAACACACTGATTTTCTTAAATTAAAAAGAGAGAATGTACTTCTACACTTCACTTGTTGTGGAAAAAAGGCTAGAAAACATGGTAATAACACTCCCTAAAAACGTACTCAGAAATCAAAAGGAAATAAAGGAAGCTAACATTTATTAATTCATTAAGAACGTGATTTTTTTTTTCAGAACTGGTATCAAGACTTTGGAATATTTGGGCCTAACAACAGATGAATTCAGTCTCTCCAATTGATTTGTCTTTCTACATAAGTGATAATAATCAGAAAACTATATTATGTTAGTTTGTTAGTAAAAACAGTGACAGTCCATCCCATATGACACCAGCCTTCAGGCCCATGGGCAAACAGAAAGAAAATGCTGCCTGGTCTTTGCTACATCCTAGAAGGCTATGCCTGCTTTATTCTGCCCTTTTACTTACCTCCTCGGGATTATCCCATTGCAGAAAAATCAGGGAATTTTGTATCTCAAAACTTCCACCAAACCACAGTGAAAATTAAGGTAGTACATCACTGAAAAAACACCCCTTTGAGGAAAACGTGCAGCCCTCTTGTTTCTTTGGTGTTTAAACACATCCCTCTTTCCCAGATGCAAGTAAAGATACATGTTTCAAAAGTTTTGCTTATTTCAGCACACCCTAAGATATGATGATGCCCGTATCGCTTTCCAAATTCATCCAGAATTCAAAGATGTGTAAAGCCACATACAATTAATCTGATAAATGTGTCATGGTGCCAGAGTCATTTATCGTCTCCTATCCAGGCCACACTCCTGAAAGAAAATAGAGCTCTGTTCATTATAAACCATAAAATATTTCTAATTATTCTAACAACACTAGACACATTTGCTCTTTCATAAATTAATGTAAATCATGTGAATATCATTTATCATAAAATTTACATCTGCAAAGCACAGTAAAGCCCTCTTTATTCCCTTCTCAGACAAGGACATGCATTTCAGTTGGTCCAGCTTAACATTGGCCTAATATTTAATGATCCAGCACTGCATTAGTCTGTACTATCACAGACAGCTGCATATAAATCACTAACATGAACACATAAAATAGATCCAATGGAAGAAAGTAGAACTGGTATATGGTATTTCCAAAATTATTTAAGTGATACAGGAGCTGCATTCTCATGTTTGAAAGTGACTTAAATATATAAAAGATTTTGAAAATTGCAATAGTTTGACAATATGATTCTATTATTAGTTAGGCATTTGTGTAAATTATACTTTATGTCTCCATTTAATTATTCACTAGTACTTCTGTGATTAGATTTTGTTTTGAAGCAGTAGCACATTATTCCTAGCAGCTTACTATAAATGACATACTAACTACTTACAGTGTTAGGAGGTTTATAAAAGTCCCTTGATGGGGCTCAGAAATCCCAGCCTCTAACAATTGCCTGAGGATTCACAGCAGGCAAAGGTACTTACAGGAGGGGTCTTCTACCCCGAGGAAGCACAGCTGTGAGTCAGGAATGGGAAACCCATAAAAAACCCAACAAGCAAGAAGAAATACTTTTAAATACTTTTTTTCCCCCAGGTTTCTATAAAGGAGGGCTGGAGTTGCTGTTGCTTTCTAGAGAAGAAAAGTTATGCAGAAGCTAGAAAGAAAAATGGTTGTTGTTAATAAAGGAAGCTTTTTTAACTACCTGCTGTGGGAAATGTGCACTGTGAAGGCACTCATGCCATTCGAACAAAGAATCAAGTATTCTAGAGAGGAATTCTTGGCATAAGTGGCAGAGAAATTGAAATGAGAAAAGGTTGCTATCTTGTCCTAAAAGAATAATACAAAGAAGCTTATAAAGCAGAAGTGTGAGGGGGAAGCGTTCTTCCAGGGTAAGGCATTTTCTACAAGGTCATGGGCAGCCAAGGCAAACATGTAAAAATAGCAGCACACTTGGCTGGCTGTGCTGATGAGCTTCAGGGGGAAGTCTGTACCAGAGAGGCTACACCAGGTCTGCTTCCGTTCTTGATTAAATTCATGATGTCTCATGAAGTTAGGGAAGAACTCTGACTATACATAACATGGTATCACCCATGTCTCTCCCTCATCTCTGTGCAGTGTGAACAAACTTCCTGTTCCTTCCCTGCCTTGAACATAAATCCCTTGTTGTTTTCATTGTTTTTATGGCTGTAGGTGCTTTAATGCTGACAAACTCAGAAAGTTTGTGTGTTCAAATGGAAATAAAGATAAGAATGTAACAAAACAAACTGATTTCAGTATCAACATGACAGTTTTCCCAGCCTGACATTCTAATAAATTAATATTTCTTTAGTATTAAAAAAGTCATCAAACCATAATAAGGGAGACAAAATCACTTCCAATCTCACCTGGGGACTTGCAGCTAACAACATAGTTACACACGATACTATGCCAGAAAACCACTACAACAAAGATTAGGAGGGTTTCAATTTATATGTTTTCTGTCTATGCAGCAGTGTCAGAGCTGGCAGCTCAAAAGACTGCATTTTCTCAAACTCTTTTAATAATCTGCAAACGTGATTGAGGGAAGCAGTAAGAAATCTAATAAAATGAATGCAGAAAGGATTAAGGAGACAGCTTCATGATAATTTACAGTTCTACATAGCAGTCTCTTGCTATGAGTTGCGATAAGATAAATCTTGTTTACAGTGTGTTAATCCTATGTCCCAATAATGCTAGTAGGCAATGGATTCCAATCTTTCTTAGAAGAATGGAGCTGCTTTTGCATTAAATGAACAGTGTGAATGAGAGAGCGGAAGGTCAAGAGTTATTCTAGATTACACTTTCCAATGAGCCATCCACATCTCTCTCCTTCAGAAAATGTTTGATGTAAATTGCTTGGATGTAAATTATAAGTAAAGCTTTATTTGAGCTGTTCTGAGTTGATGATTGACTTCTATTGTTCTCTGTAGGGTGAAATTTCAGTTAGCTTTTGGTGTTTTTTCATAAAATAGAGATTTTATGCATTTTTTATGACTAGAGAGGTCTCTTGCATTGTGAAGTATCTTTAGTTACGAACAGACTGTATTTATATAGTATCAGATACTCTCCTAGATCAATTTCCACTATGGATATAAAACTTAATATTTCTCTTTGCAGAGTCAGTAAGAGTTCATGGACTATTATGTTTTTATCCCCATATAGGTTTTAGGTCCTCTTACTACATACCCAAGTCAAATTACTTCAAAATGTTAGCTAATTAGACATTATCCAAGCTATTGCCCTCAAAAGATAATGGGGTTTGACCCACACAGGACATATAACTGGAAGTCAATAGCCAGATTATATTTCTAGATATGACATTTAATTTTCTGGACAGTTCAGGCAGCTCACTTCAGCTTCTGTTTAATCTTCTGCCTTTCTTACTATCTGTGGGGAATGTATAAGTTCATATACTCTCTTTTTCTATACAGGTACCTCTCCTTTTTTGTTTTGCAGTGCTATCGATCGAATACTTCCAATTGAACTT
>NW_009702681.1:0-274 GCF_000703405.1 Apaloderma vittatum
GTCCCCAGCCCCGTAGTTGTATTTCTGCCTCACCCCAGGGAGGCAGCCGAGGGACTGCAAACAGGGTCCCAGAGATGCCGACCAGGGTGGGACCGAAGCAGCCTTTGTGTGGCCGGGCGGGGGTTTACACGAGCGGGTCCTCAGAACGACGTCCCATTCAAGAAGGCACTTTGCAGGCCAGCTCCTGATGGGGGGCGGCGGCCGCCAAGGGGCTGAAATGCGGGGGTAAGGGCAGGCGGTGGCGCGCCCCGACGGGCGGGGGGGAAAAAGCGAG
>NW_009702681.1:360-914 GCF_000703405.1 Apaloderma vittatum
TAGAAACAATCAAAAAAACCTGGCAGCCTCAAACATTTCAGAGGAAAAAACCAACCAAACAAAAAAGAGCATTTCCCTGGGCAGCAAGAAGCTCCAGGTATTTCCAGCAAGATTATTCTGTTTTGTTTGGATTCTGCTGGGTGGGAAAACAGCGGGTGTTGAGAAGTTTGCTGGATGTTTCCCATCTTTATGCGCGTTAGCGTATCTGCAGCTGCTGAAAAAAAAAAATAAGCGGGGGGACGCGGAGCCCGACGCCGGCAGAGCCGTGGGGCAAGCGGCGGGGGAAGCACCGAGGGGACAGGTCAGAGCCTTGGGCCAAGACACACAAGATATTTAATAATGTCACTCCTTCGGGACGGCTGCCTTTCCACTTGGCTCCCGGCTCAGCCATTGAGGTAATGATCATCCCCCTAAATAATGTCACCAAGTCGTGTGCGGGCGGGGGTTCTGAGGGAAGGGGTGGTTAGTTGAGGAGGGGAAAAGCAAGGTATGGGAAGACATCATTTGCTATTTGTAACAGGTATTTTGAAACCTCTGCCAGGCGCTGGAGGTGG
>NW_009702682.1:0-4944 GCF_000703405.1 Apaloderma vittatum
GAAGTCCCTTCTTGCCGGGAGCGAGGAGCTTTCCGTCACGGGGCTGCAAGATGTGGAAAGCGAGACGAGGGAAAAGCTCTGCGAAACCCTCTCTTTCGGCCAGGAGGGGCGCCTAATGCCGGTCCGCGAGGCCCCGGTTTTGTACAGCCTTCGCCTTGGTGGGCACTAGTAGAGTCCGGCGAGCACTTCCAGCTCAAAGGAGGACTCACGTAGGCTTTTCCTGGAGTGAGAGTTGGCCATGCCTAGAGCCGGGGGAGTTTCGGTCGTGGAGCTTGACAGTTCCCGAGTAAGCCCCGGGAGTTACTGGCTACGGATAATCGAGACCCAGAGCAAGGTAACCCCCGAGGGGTGAGTGCCGAGAACAGCAGTCAGTTACCAGTAACGAAGAATGCAAGGCAGACATACCTATTGTTGTTGGAAGCTTGTTGAACTCCATTGTACTTGAATAAGATGATTTCAGTGGAATTCATAACGCATAAGAGCAAGCTGAAGCTCAGACATGCCTTTCAGTGAGCTGTATCGCACAGCAAAGACCTCCTGTGACCATCGCTCAGGATCTCAGCTGATGCAGGAGACCTTCAGGGGGTGCATCTACACAGATCGACTGGAAGAATTGGGACCCAAATCTGCACTGTATTTCAGGGGCAATGTGGTGGAATGTTCATTTGTTAAGTGGGACTGCCTTAATGCTGCTTTAAAATATAAAAATATACGTGCTAAGACATGATTCTGCCACCTTCAGGTTAAAGTAATACCTTGTTTTATAAGGTTATCTAGCGATTGTGTAGAAAACAAGTTTGGGTAATTAGGCCAGTGATGGATGTTTCAGTATTTCTACAAAGGCTGCATGTATCCTCATGACAAAGGATTTTCCTTATTCATATAAAATGCAAGATACACAGGCTTCATTAATTAATTCTGTGGAAGCCTATCCAAGTTTTCCAAATTAAAGCGCATCAGTGATTTTTTCCTTTGATTTTAAATATCTGGACTGTTTTCCTAAGAAGGTGAAAACTTGCCTTGTGGAGGTACAGGACATAGCAAGCAGTTAGTGATTAGTGTGTCCCAAAAATATTTTCATTCTCTGATGGCAGGAAATATTTAACTCTTTGAACAGAAATTATGTCTTACTGGCCCCACCTGATTTGCAGAATCATGCCAGCATGTCTTTGTACCAGGTGTTCACATAAGTTCGTGCCAGACTTCATATGATTGATCCGGCTCACGAAACTGAACACCGTAATTGCAAAGGCCTGGACTAAGGGTTTCAGACCTTACCCTGAACGAAGTGTTTCAGTGGTGCTTTTGTGAAGTGACAAGCAGATATGCACATCTGTTGCCTATGCAGGGTCATCCTACAGACCTGATTCACCTTTGCTATTATGCAGATTTTTTAATCAGTGTAGATGAGTTTATGTTCTCAAAGCAATCTTTGTAAAGGAAGGTATGGATGAGATTTTGGAGAAGGAGCTCAAAATAGCCCTTAGCATGTGAATGTTACTTGAATGAGAAGGTCCTATTTTATGAGAGTACCAGGGCCCTACAAAGCCAGTCTTTTTTGTAAGTGCAGAACACCTGGATTATAGGCATTAGTAAAAGGAGCTGAAGTATTTGAAAAGAGAAGAAAGAAAAAAGTGCTGAAGAATTGTATTATCAACTCTTTGAAAATATTGAAATAGAGCAAATTTGAGGCCTACTAAGAGGATAATCTTTAAAGTTTCATTTCTGATTTTTAAGTTTTTTCTTCAAAATAAATTAGAGAAAATATTTTAAAATCTTATCCATTTTTTTGTGAATACATTTGTATTGAAGTCAGTAATTTGAGAAGAATCTACCAATTCTTATTTTTGCGTATGGTAAGCACAAGGTCATCTACCTTAGCCTTCACATTTAATGGCTCTCTGATTCTGCTCTATTTATCTCCATTTGCTCATATTGCTTGCAATATTTTGCGTGTTATTTGAGTGCGTTTAAACTTTAATTTCATTTATGTTACCCACCTAGTGACCTCTGTGCCAAGTGATTTCTTACTGCAATAAAACTGAATACATTAAAATGTGGTGTTTAACTTTTGCCTCCTTCTCTTCTGATATCCAAGACTAGACTTATAGTGCCCTTTTCTTTCATATGAGATTTCCTAGTACAGAAAAATAAAAATAACTTTTAAACTTTATTTTGTGACTCACGTTGTGACCTTCTAGTGTGAAGTACAGAAAAATAAACAGACCACACTCTAGAGCCTGTACAGTATTAAGCTTTCTGTAAGATTGACTTCACTGAATTGAAAAAGTGTTTCTTGTCTTGCATTATTTGGTATCTACTTTTACTTTAATGATTTCCTGATTAAAAATAAAGTATTCTGGCTATTCTTTCTTCATAAAAGATCACTTAGAATGTTTTTGTGGGGGGAAAAAAAAAAGTGCGGGCTTTTCTTTAGCTTTCAAATCCTTTCTTTAAATTTACAGAGTTCTGCATTAGGTCCCAATTCAACAAGGCCTTTTAAGCATCTGGAGATTAGGTACATGCTAAAGCAGCTAGATTTAGACCTTTGATGTGAAAGTTATATCAAAAGATTTGTTTGGTCTGTGGTTGCACTCTTATTGTCATGTACTTGGGCTTCCTTGTTTGCAGGAAGAAACTTAATGTAAACTCCTGAGCTCTTGCATTGTGGCAAACATGTCTTGAAGATTTTCAATATCCGTGTCTGAGCCACGTGGGTGATTGCCACCTGCCATTTATAGATATGTGAGAAAGTATTGTTTGAATGTGTCCAAAAAGCTTCTGAGTCATGCAGTCCTCTTGCTTGTGCTTCCATAACACAATAATATTGTTACCAGCAGACAGCTATAATAAATATTAAATTGTAAAGGTCAGTAGCATATGTCTTGGTGAAATATTTTAGAGAGATGAATAGATTGATTCCAGGCTTTGAGCATCATCTACTCTATTTTTGCCACAGGTACTTGTTTCCTTTTCCCCTCAATTTTAGGCAAAACAAAACACCATCCTTCCCTTTATTCTCTCTCATGTATAAAAGCACAGACTGCATCAGATGCTGGAGAGCTGTGTGGAGATTTTACTTTGCAAATGGAGCAGCATGCTGGCAGCATAAAGGATGAAAGTCTTTGAAGAGCTCTTTTGAGGATAGAAATCAGCCCATGATCTCCTTCAGGCCGTAATCTTATTCATCGTTATTTTTTTCAAACACTCACCACGATAAGTTCCAGTTTAAAAAACAGTCACACTGAGCTGCATATATAATAGATATATAACACAGCTATAGTTAATTCACTCTTTATACCTCACTGTAATGCAAAAATATATAAAATATATAAAGGTATAAAAAACCCCAACCCAAATACCTTTACATTGGAGGCTTCATTTTATCCAGGTGAATGGAAATATGCCACAAATCCAGGCACCTCAGCCAGCACCCTTAGCAAAACTCCTGCATGCAGTAAATAGTCTCTGCAGATTGTAGAGGAGCTAAGCTTTTTAGGGCACTGCTGCGTATATAATGCCTTTTCCAAGAATGAAACATGTTCATATCTAGCTCTGCTAGGCTAATATTTAAAGAATAAATGTATGTATCAAGGCTGCTTTTTTTCATGTACTTACCATTTTCTTCTTTGAGAAAAAAAAATATCGGGTGTCTATGGCAATACTGAAAGAAGACCTGAAAAAACGTTAAGTAGATTTGAACTATGTCTTAGACTCTGTCTTTAAATTGCCTTCTAAGAATGTGATGTAGGACATTCACTGTTTGTTCTTAACTGCATTAAACAGAGATTGATCATAGACCACAGCTAACCACTAAATTCTGCCATAGTTACTGAGACACTTGATGATTAAGCTGCAGATATGGTCTCTAGTGATATACATTGCTCTGAAAAATTTATTTTTCCTAGCGCAAGAATACTTAGAGAAATAGAGGTAACAGTAAATTTGAAGATGTTTTGAGGAAGTCTAGCAGTTGTCCTTTCTGCTTGTTGGATGCTGGTGCTGCTGCTACATTTTGAGTATTTAAGATGTACTTCCATTACTTATTTTCAAGAGAAACCCACAAAATAGTCCCAGATTTCAGAAGACTAACCACATGAACACTGAAAAGAAGGGAGGTAGGGTTTTTTTTTGTTGAGATTAGGCACTTTTTTTTTTTGTTACAAAGCCTTGAAAGAAGAATAGCTATAAACAGAGGAAACAGAAGAACATAAAGGGAGAAGAGAGGTGTTGCCAAATTGTCCTATTTATTCTATGCTAACATTGTTTTGTAAATGTAACTGTGCCCAGTAATACATGAACAGAGAGGCAATTCTTGAAGCCAGAGCAAATCATGCTGTGTATAATTAGAAAGATTTATGTTTTACAGTATGGGAAACAAACACTGAAAAATAAGCAGTGCAAAAAGTGGCAACCTTTAGCCATGATTTAGCTCGGGGTAAATTTGCCAGTGCTGTGCCAAGCTTAAAGTACTTTTTAATGAGTTGAGTCGTGCGTCCCCACCTTTTGAAAATCCAGACAGCTCAATCTGTCGTGGGCTAATTCATGGTCGGTTTCTTACAAACTAGTTATTAAACACAGACAATGAAACATATCACAGAATGTAATGTTGTGGACAAGGATGTAGCCTCGGAATGAACATAGAGATTATTCAACCACAAATTTCTAACGTCACCAAAAGTGTGTGTGCCCCAACAAACAGTGGTGGGATGTGGGATGCATGCCAGCTCTTGCTCTGCTTCGCCCAGTAAAATCAATCATCTATCAAAAATTAATGAAAAAGAATGAAGGTAGGACACTGGTAAGAAAGACAGTGAAAGAAATTAAATGGTTCTGCTTAATATTTGCTTAGTACTTCAGGTTTATTACCAAGTATTTAAATACTAGCTAACTGAGCTCTGCAACAGCAGTGGAAAGAAGATAAGGTATTTTTTCCCCATTTCT
>NW_009702683.1:0-22639 GCF_000703405.1 Apaloderma vittatum
ACCATGCTGGCTGTGCTCGGAGCGTTTTTGCTGCGAGGGCATCGAGGAGTGAGGAGATAGGGCAGGCGCCGTATCTCCCTTTCTGTGTTCTCCTCCTGCACCAGGGCTGCCCCGACACCCGCAGGGAACCCGTTTGCTACCAGAGCTGCGCTGGAGCTGCTTGGTGTAAGGGCAGGGCAGGGCAGGCTGGCTAAAACGAACGGCCGCAGGGCCCTGGGGAGTTGTTGCCGCCGCCTTCTCGCTGGGAATTGCAAGTGTTCGAACAAAAAACACAGCCCGGCTTTAGCTGTCCCATGGCATGTGGGGATATTGCTCATCTTATCGCCGCTTCCTATTCACAAAGCTTCCAATTCAGGCTTTATTCCTTAATTCTACACAGCTAAACGCCAGCTTAGATACACACTCTGGTAAAGTAAGTCCCATGCTCAGAGCTTGGCCCACTTCGTATTTCAGCATCTGCAGCTGGGCTTTTCTACTGATGTGGCATGAAACTGAGTCATTTTCTTAGACCAAGGCAGGGGCAGTTAGCTTCCCCGGAGTTCCAAATACATTATTCCAAATTATTCCAATCTAAATAATTTATTTACATGTTTTTACCCATTTCAAATATCTAAGCAAAAAAACCACCATTTATTTTAAAAAGTTAGAAAGGCAGATACATTCTTGAATGATTTTTTGGTCTAGTACCAACCGTGCGTGCAGAAATATCCTTATAAGCCACTGACTAGAGCTGTCCCCAGCTAGATTCAGTACACCAGACTGCCACCTTCTTGATAGCTCCCCCTGCCCCTTCCCCACAGTCTTTTCTGGTAAAGAAAATATGCAGAAAATTATGTCCTCAAAAATAGTATGTCAGTATCATCTGTGCACTTGAAAAAGACAAAGCACTCTGGAAGTAACCAAAGTTTTAACCATTTTTCTCTGTGCTTGACTGTCAGCTCTATTCATACTACAAACTGTAGCCACTAGTGTTTATAATTTTTTTTTTCAGAGATAAAGGTTTGAAAAGATACGGATGATTTAGTGTCTGAGATAAACATGTTGACAAGCAAAAGGTAAAAAAGCTGTCTATCCTTTGGGGCACAGGGGAAAAAGGCCTTTCCAGAGAATAAGCATTTTCTGAGTCTAATGACAGAGCACTATTGATTGTTTAGATACTGGTTTACATTTCCATTTTTAGCATCTATTAGTACCATGACTTCACAATTCCTTTCACAGTTCGAAGTTGTGTCCTGATGGAAGCAAATTCATAAATGCTTTAGCTGAGTTTGACTGCTCTTTGCTCATCAGCAGCATTCTAATAGAAAAGGCGGTACAGCAGTCCTGAGAGCAGACAATGTAAGCCATCAGAAACAGTTATGACACAGATAATAAAAATAAAACGCTAAAGCCCAATAAAAAGAAACTCTAAGCTACAAAAGAGAGTGCATAAGCCTGATAAGTAGGGATTGCTGATTTTAATTTTTTTCCCAAGTTTAACTTGTGTATCAGATCAAATGCTCAGCCTGAAGAAGTTCAGGAATTTAATGAATATAGTGTTTGTAATTGAAAGCACTTCTTTTCAGTCAAGTAGATAACCAAACCCATAAAATCTCAGATTTCTTCTTATTGGAAGAATTGGTGGGAGACTTACGTATTTATTAGCAGAGAAAATCAACAAGGAATCAGCAGATCTGTCATTTTCAACAGAAGAGGAAGCCAAGCAGCAGGAGACCGGGTTCTTTGCACTTACACAAACAAATCTTTCTTCCTCTTGGGTTTCCTACAGCAAGTACAACTGCTCACCTGAGTTGCCTCTGCTCGGTCTCTAAAATTTTGATTTATTGGTTTTTTGAGGGTATGGTTCTGTGTCAGCTGCACTCAGTGTAAAGGAGAGACTCGAGGAGAGCAGGAATCTCTTTTTCTCTTTGATTAAGTGTAGTTGCCATCTTACAGGTAACTGCAAAGTTCAGCAGAATTTCTGAACCAAGCTTGACTCAGTGAAACAAGCTCTCAAGAGGCAGGTTTTATCTCAGAACCTCCCTCTGACTATTTAACAGCTGAACTCCTAATTAATACTTTTCACTTTGCCCAGTATGCATCTGTTATTGCTGATGAAAGTAAATGTATTTTTGAAAGGTATTGTCTTACACAGAAAAATAAATCTCTAAAGCCTAACAGAGGTGTAAAGAAAACACAGTTCTACACTAATATTCTGAACTTCATACCTGAAAAATTGCTCATTTTTACATTATCTCAGTCGGTCAGGTTGAGAAAATTTCATAAAGAAACTAAGCTGTAAAGGGAATGTTTTTCTGGAAGCGATATCTCTCTCTTGCTTCCTCTCTTTCTGTCTCTGTCTCTTTCATGATACTGTCCCTCTAATCAGTTAGGTTACAGGACTCCCTTTGTAAGCAGAAATTCCATTTCAGTTTTATTCGTACCTATGTGACGTCAGGGTTGTAGTTGCCACCTTTCAAGGAAATAGTTTAACCATAAGACTTTTGGTTGGGCAAGGACTGTCTCCCCTTTGGTTGTCCTGGGTCCCACTGATGAGGATAAAATCTGTTTCTTTGGATCAGAGAGAATTAAAAAAAAAAAAAAGGACTTGATTCTGGAGCCCAGTAGTTATACTACTTGCCTGAGAAGAAGAAAGTAAGGTTATAGACACTGTCCCAAGGACAGAGCCAATCCTTTACAACCGTCTGCATATAGATTGAAACAAAACTATTGAAAACAAGAATTGGAGCCTAGCACACCCCTCCAGGATGCCAGGCCTTAACATTATAGCAATTGTGGTTGGGAATAAAGGGGGAAGTGGTGCAATTAGCTTTGATTCTTAAAACTGTTGTGGTTGCTGTTGTCTGAGACGCCAGATTCTGGTGATATTCAGTAGTTGTTTCCCTGCAAAAAGCTTGGTAGATAGAGCTCTGCTCAGGGAACTGAAGGAGAGGAATGTTGATGTTCTGGATTCTGATTGGGTTTAGGCATGATTTCGTATTATCTAGGTCCTAAGCATCAAGACAGAAGTGCCTTCAATGCCTGGGAAGCTTTATAGGCAGTGCTATGGCTCTTGGGAAGCTCAGATGCCTCCTAAGTTAATTAATAGCTTTAGGCTTTGGTGGAATATGAGGAGTTGCATGTTATTAGATCAGCTTCTTGGAATACAGGGAAAAGAGAAAATCTTGAGGAAGTACCAAAGCAGCTTCTGAGCTTGACAAGAGGACTACAGGAAAACAACAAGGTCCATCCCACGCTGAAAGTAGTTGTGAAAGAAGACTAGTGGTTTTAAATATTGTGGAGAACCATATTATAAATATATAATGTGTAGGGTGGATTGCTCAGTGTGTATTAGAGGCAGAAACTGAAATAGCACAAATTAGACTAAGTCCCTACAAATAGCAGCTTTTTCCTGGGTTTTACGCTGGCAGAGATGTTAAGGAATTTATCACACAGGAATTTATTACTAACTGTTGTTAGTAAGTAAAAATCAGTATGCAAGTAGTATATTAAGGTTTTATATTGTAATGCTTATTTTAAGTAAATTAAAAGTGAAGCAAAGGTCTGCAGTAATGAAACCAAAATCCTCTGCTTCCCATTCCCCATTCATACATTATTGTGAATTAATCTGATGAAGCTTGAATTTGTCACAGCTGGGCAAGTGCTCACTGGGGAATTCAATGATAGTACTGGTGGATGGAAAACTAAGAGAGCCCAGTAGTATTGTGTGAAGTCACTAAGCATGAAAGAATTGGCTCATTAATGACCCTATTACAAATAGCGCATTCACAACTCGGCATGCCTAAAGCTCTGTATGTACATACGAAAGGAAGTTTAGAAGCATAAATATTCTATTAATATTTTGATTAATCTCTAATCATTTTGGCAGCATCCATAAACAAAAGCAGCAAAGTAACTGCAGAAGGTCACTTTTACATATCAGCAACCAGGGAGGCAGAAAGGAGGCACAGAGACTTATGCGTGGAAGCCTGGAACGGCTTCTCGGTTCTGCAGAGACGGGCTGGCTCTGTAAAGGGGGCCAGAAAGGACTTATGCCAAGGGGAGACCTGCAGTGTGTTGCTGCTTTTTGGCTCTTTTCTGATTCCCAGAGCTAGTAAGGACATAAAAAGCCTGGATTTTCTAATTAGCCACATTCTGTTGATTTGTTTTATCCAGCCAGTTTGAAGACACTTGTTATCCTCATCTTCTCTATCCCTGTTCTTATTAGGAAAACAGAATAACTGAAAGATGGGTTTCTTTCAAGTTAAATGATTTTTAATGTTCAAAATTTCGAATCAGATTTGAAGTAAGTCTCCCAAGCTTCTGAGATTTGATAATCAATAACAAAATGTCTGTACTAAATTTATTTGAAGACCAACAAAGTATTTTGTAAAGCATAAATATTAATCAAGTTTCCATACAATAGATAATTCAAGAGTGACTTTGACCAAATGTAACAAGGAGATTTGTTCTTCAGCAGAAATGGACTGCTTGGCTCTCCCCCTTTTCTGTTTTTTTTATAGACCAATCCTTCTAAAGCAGTCCTCATTCCCCAGAGCTGTATGAGAGATAGCAATTAAGTCCCTCTAAAAAGTGATTAGTAGTGGCAAATATGCTACCGTGGGCTCCTCAAAAAGTATCTTTGTAATACATTTGCTCCCATATGGAGTTCATGGAAGTTTGTTGAGTTGGGTTTTTTTTCTCTTTTTGTAAAATGATCTAATGTGAAACCAAATGGATTTTATTTTTTTTCTAGACTGGTCTGACATAAGAGTAGAAAAAGTAGCCGAAAAGGAGTAATTTGTGCAGATATGCCACATGCAGCTTTACTGTGGAATATACACAAAAAAAATAACCTGATGAAGATTATATTCATAACAAAAAACAAGCTATGAGGATACAATGACAGTAAGGAGATAGAGCATAAATACATGTGGCTGGCATTCACATTGCAAGATTTATGGTCTTGGCCTGTCAGCAGCATTCACACTTAGCCATATGCTACCTGCCTAGCCACTTCTGAGCTTTTCTCAGTCCTCAGCTCGGAAGCTGCTTTGTCTGTTCTTAGTCACTCATTAGAAATATTTTCCAGAAAATTTAGAATCTAATTCTAGGAATTATGAACTTCATTTCTTAGAAGAAATAAGAATGTAGACCTCCAAGAGACCTCTAGCAAAGGACTTCAGTGTTTCAGTTATTAGAGGCTTGTTTCTCATAAAAAGCCCTACTTTGAGCATGCTGGCAGGTGGAATAGAACATTCCTTCAAAATCATGCTGAGACTGGAACAGTTACAGGAAAATATAAGTCATACTCCTGTGGTCACAGTTCCTCATACATTTTCATAGAATGAGTATCTGGGAAGTGATCTGTTAGTCTGATATGGTTAGGCTTCTCATATTGGTTGACCAAACTATTAGCTACCACATGTAATCTCCTTAAGCATGAATATATCCTGAGGCTAAAAGTCTAGAGCCAAGTAAGTAATCACTAAATCACAATTTAAAGTCTTGTATTGTAGAGGACAGCCTCTGTTTCCTCCAAGATTTTAGAAGCACACTCTGATTTATGCAAATATGACTCGCCAAGTTTGCATGCAAGGAGTTTGGTTTAAAGCTCAGTCAGGAACAGATCTGTTGAGATAAACTTCAAATCTTGTTAGACCTGTTTTATTTCCACTGCTTTTTGTAAGGAACTCTTCAGATAAGAAGCCACATACAGACTGAAAAGCTGTAGGGAGAGAGAAGAGATTTGATTTGAATTCCAGTCCACTGTATTCACAACAGTATTTCTATTTATATACATAATCCCTGCTAGGTCATCAATCATTTAGAGCCAGAGAACACTTAAAAGCAGTTGTACACAAAGTTAGAAAAATATAAAAGCTGGGATACAGTGAGATATACAGTGGACATGGTTGTATGGGTGCTTATTAAATGTAACATGCTAGATAGGATTTTAGTTCTTTTCTGGCAGGAAATGTTTGGGATTTCCTAAAATAATATGGGTATTGGGAATTTCTGCATTTCCTTATGTTGCCCTCATGTCATACTGAGGTAGCATCTTGCAATAACTCTTTTTCTCCAGAAGATGCAGAGTATAGTTTATTTACAAGGATTGAAATGGAAAGGGCTAGTGAAATCCTAGCTGATTTCTGATGAATAAAGTTTTTATCATGCTGAAAAGACCTTATTGGATCAACTACATGGGAATGTGGATCCAAAGCGCAGTTGATTCAGGAGTTGATTCAGTTTTGAAGACTGAGAGGGAATCAAAGGGTGGATGGAGGTAGGAGGGAGATGGCTGAAAGTCGAGGGAAAACTTCTTGGTGGAAAGAGCAGTTTCCCAGAGGTGGTCAGGAAATAATGTCCCATGACTGTGAGGATTTATGAGTTCTGACAGGTTTTTCTCTTTCATATCAGGCCAAAGTTGAGATCTGAAGTATGATGAAGTCAGAATAATTTTTTGGTTTAACAGTTTATGAACAATAAGTGCTTGTGACAGCTTTAAAAAGGCAAAGATTGTAACTCTGAGAAATCTAGTTCTTTTTTTCTCCAAAATATATTATCTATAGATTAATTTTCTATTTCATTTGCTTTACATTAATTAGAGTTGTCACCAGGGACAGAAGAAAAGTGTAACTGGAAAACAAGTAGTGCCAAAGGCTGGCAGAAGTGCTGAGAGTCACTCTGGGGAAAAAGAAGGCTCAGCAAGCAAACTGGACTGTGGTGCTACGTTTTTTGAAGAAGATCTTTTAGCATTAAGAAAGATCCCAGTGTCACAACCCTGGGCCTGCCCTGGTTAACTTAAGACCACTGTAGAACTCACCTATCTTTAGTGCAAACTTTCAAAAACTGTAGTGGTTAACTTCGATACAAATTCCACTTAAAACAATAATTCTGTGACCAAAAGGCAGCGTGCCTTTTTTAAAAAGAAACAAGTAGGTTGTGTTCTCAAACAGGAGTAGATAAAGGAGCTGCTCATCTTCCGTGTTTTGTGTGGAGCACATGGTCTAGTTAATCGTCCTGGTTACTCTGCTGTATGTTTTAATAAGTGTGTGATAAATGAATTAATAGGAAAAACATCTTGTAGTTTAACTGGGGTTTTCTTTTTAGGATATGCCCATACATGCCATGTCTTAGCAAGTCAGTTTCTTATAGCTAGGGTGGGAGCGAATAGTAAATTCATTAAAATACATGATTCAGATATTCCCGAACAGTTTTCTAAATCCAGTCAAACTTGTTGAAGTATGATGACAGAGAAAACATAAAACAAAAGATGAGATGAGATTTGCACATTTGCAGAGGGGGAGGCACTTCTTAATCAAAAAGCCCAGTGTGTTAGCCTTCCCTCCAGATGTGGACAAATTGTTTGATTTCCTTCCAGATCAGAAATTACTTAAATTCATAGGTCCTGCTTTGTTAACCAGAGCTGTAACCAAGGGGTTGTGGAAGCTGAGGCTGACTGCTCTTTTTCTTAGTTGTGGGTGCTATTCTGCTTCACACATCTAGCCAAATCTTCAGAGCAGCAAAAACCAGGCAGCTTGAGCTTGTGTCCCAATCACAAGACTATTAATTGTCTTTCTTTCCTTCTTTGTCACACAGTTTGATGATTTAACAGACAGAATATGTAGTTTCAGTATTCTAAGAGAATATAGCAAATGCTGGCCTTGTGGGAAAGGAGAAAAGAAACTCCTCCGTAGCTTGTAATTCATTTTTCGTTGCTAATAATTTCAAAGAAATACTTAACTTTATATTAAGTCATATGTTTCTCATAAAATGGTTTTGCTTTTTCTTTTCAGGCAAACCCCAGTTTTGATATAAAGCAAATCAGTTTCTTCCTGCCAGGGTATTTTCTAATGGAAACAGGAGCAGTAATGAAAACGTACAAACAAAACTGTTTCATAACCAGCCTAGACTTGCAAAGCATTATCTCAGAATAATGCAAATAATATTAATACATTAAGATGAGAACAGACTTATAAAGGATATTTTTTGTGTGAATCACTATGTATACCAAACACTAATCTGCAATAATCATATCCTTAATTGTCATTATTGCAGGAACAGTACTTAACTCAGCCTTCCTCAGGAAGGTCATTGCCTAGAGTTGTATCAGTGCCTAGATAGATATATCTCTTTATAATATCTGTATGTTATACACTATATATATCCTTATCATATGTATAACACAGAGAAATAGTATCACCTAGAATTATGTTAGGTAAAAATCCTAGATTCTTAAATCACTTGACAGGGAACATATAAGTAGTATATGGTACTAGAGATTTTTTCTAAGGATTCATTTGACCCTTATTCAGCCTCCTAAAGTAAACACCCAAATTATTCCATAGAATCCCTCACAAATGTTAAGTCAACAAAAGGCCTTGTATCTCCAAATACTTACTTCTGGTGATAGCACATTACAAATTAGAATTTCCACCTGATGTTTATAAAATGTAACCTTGTTGCAGCTACTGAGGTCCCATGGTAAAGGTAAGAAGGCACTTCTGAATATTTTCACATTCCTTCAGTTCAAAATATTTTGACTGAAAAAAAGCAAAGGCATCTTTTTCCAATGATGTTTGTCCATATACCACCGTAACAACAGAGTGGAAGCCAAATCAAAACAGTGCTGCTGTCAAAGGTCAGATCCTTCACAGATCAGAGTAACAGGAAGGGGAGTGAGAGCTGATTAATGGGCACACTGTCTGTGGTCATCATTGCTAAAGCTGATATGGAAACATAACATTGCAGTGTTTGAGAGAACCCATGACGACGAATGAGAACAAAACTTGGGAGTGATCAAGTGAAATCAGGAGGTTTCTGAAGCAGGACATTCTGCTTCAGCAAGGGAGGGAAGATGCTGACTGCATGTTTCTCTTCATGAAATCACTAACTGGTTTAGGTCATGACTTTCGAAAGAGCCCGACGGAGCTCTGGCTCTTGCAGAAGGCATCTGACCTGATGCACCTTCTAGTCACTAAGTCCACAGCTGCTTCCTAAGGTGGGCTGCACATAAATAAGGGTGGGTATGAAGATCAGTTCAGCTGAGCATTGCAGAGCAAGGAGCTCTGCACCTTAAAATAGGAACACAGATCTATTTTAGCAGCTGAAAAGGTTACCAGCTCCAACATAGCCCTGCCAGGAGTTTATGGTTTAATCAGCTGAGGAAACGTTGGCATGTGATCCTTGCCTGACACAGATAGCTGCTCAGGAGCTTTCCACATAGAGGGTAGCAGTGTTTTCAGGTTAAGGTGGTGAATATGAGAGGGGAGGGATTACTTTTGTTCCTTTGTGCATTCTTGGGTTTCCCCTCTCTATGTTGTAGAGATAAGTAAAGCTTATATCGCCGATTATTTCTGTTTTCAACAGGCTGTAATACTTCCAGTGCATGATTAACAGAAAACCCCAATATAGTAAATAATTATGTGGAGAACTGTCCTATTCACATCTGGGGTTTTGTGTCATTCAATCCTTCTCTTCTCCTTCTGACTCTTTTTCTACTTTCTGACTTGTAGGTTTGTATTAGTCGGTCTGGCCAAATGGCTATACCGCTAAATATTTCAAATAATGATGCGGAGGGCTTTTTTATTTGCTTGTTTGTGCTATGGTCAATGCATCTTCCTTTTTTTTTGACAATTAACACTTCTCTATGTGTTTAACAGTGATGTTGACATTGTATTAGATGTCTCAGTGCTAGCTGACCTACTGGGAGCCTTTAACCCATCACAGCAACCCAGGAGGATCTTATATAACTCGTAAGTCTTATGGTAAATGTGAAATAGAAATTGTGGCTTGTTGTTTCTCTGATGAGTTTCTCTCAGCTAAAAAGAACTCACTTACTAGAATTTAGCAGCCTAACTTCAGTTTCCAGAAAGCGTAGGTAACATAAGGCAAAATTTAATCTCAAGTCACTTCTGAGTCGTGGATGAAAGAAAGCGTTTTATATTTGAAAGCCTCTCTTTTATCCGCTGTCACTCTGCAAACTCAGTTAATTTTTATTATAATTCTCACAGCACTTCAAATATACACACTTTGCTATCTTCAACATTGGCACCAGGTTCACATCAGAATAAGCTTCTAAGACAAAAAACCCCCAGAGATGTGGCATTAAATTAGCTTGTCTAAAGATCTGATTAAAATTTTACTGTAATGAATGGGCAACAAAATGAAGGTATTCCAGGTATCTTCAGAAGTGTGATGGCTGTCAGATAAGGTAAGATTGCATTTTGTCCTCAATGTAAATCATTGCCTTACCTAGAAGAGGCACCAATAAAGAAAAACACCCTTATGTCAGAAAAATGTGATCCAAAAATGTTTCACTGGTCCTTTTTTTGAGTACATAAAAGCATTAATGGGAGATGTGAGATAACTGATATTATTTGCATTATTCCACTATTTTTATATACCTTTTTTTGCTTTTGAGAATGGGGAGACCCATTTTTTCAGTGGCACAGGAAGTAAATATGAGTAACTGCATTGATCTTAAATTGTTTTCATTGTCAGTGATTGCTAGCCTATTCTCTACACTTCTAAGATTTTTAAAAATCTATTATTGCATTAAATGGGTGGTAATTTAAGGAAGTCACTCCATGATAAAGTAACACCTGTAACCAAGTGCTCAGAAATAGGTTAACATACTTTCTAAAATAGGGGTAGGGTGGGCTTTACCTTTAAAAACAAAAATGTTGGTATATTGTGCCATTTTTTGCTAAAGATTGGTTCCCACAGAAGAATGTTGCTTGTCCTATTAACTCTAATTACAACCCGGAGTACTGCAGATGAAACTTGTGATGATCCTTTGAAATCTATCTATCTAGGTTATTATTACAAAATGTTAGCTAGGCTGCAAACTTACTGTGCTGCTTTATGCTCCTTGTCTGTGCTGTCCTACAGCCCCTTACCTTTGCACTACACCTTTGCAACCAACAGTGGGTTACATGATTATTTTTTGCCGCTTCAGCTCCGTGTTGCCCTGTCTACTGAATCATAGAACAGTTTCTTGTTATCTTTATTGTTGGTAATAAGGTAGTGTCTTCCTATTACCAATGTACCAAAATGTCTTTCTTGGGAAGGTTGAGAGGCAGGGTGCAGTCTGCTTTTTTAAATAAAATAACATAAAAAATGGAATGGAATGGAACGGAATGGAACGGAATGGAATGGAATGGAATGGAACGGAATGAAGAAATAATACTGCCAGTAATCACAAGATGTTTTTGCTAAATCTGTGCCCTGCAGAGTGTGCAGGTGTAAACCTCTGGTTCTGGCTGAGTAGAGCAGAGAAAGGTCTAGAAGCGTCCTGAGACACAATAAGGATCAATGCGTACATCAGGCCTGCTAATATTTAGACTCCTGGATGAAGATGAGCAATATGAGGGAGAGCTCTACCTCACAATCCGGATCTGCTTTGAAGTGCTATGTTTCATGCCATTAGTATTTTTTAAATGTATTGACTTCAAGAGATAACAGGCAGCAAAATAAATCAGAGGATGCAGATCTCTAAGGAAGGAAGAAGTGGTTGGCAAGAGAAGTGATGGGTTAGTCACGCTGTAGTTCGAACAGCTGCTCTACGCAGCATGTGATTATGTTCCTTTTAGAGGGAAGAACCTTGGCTTCTGTGTGGATAAATAAGGTTTTCCCTTAAATATATTTCTATCTATGAGGTGATTGACAGCTGATGCCTATAGGTGTTTGGCCAGATAGAACAGTCCATGGGACAAGGCTACTCTAGCTGACTCTCTAGACAACTTCAAACAATCTGCATCCTTGCACACGTGATTCATACTCGGTAACGCTTGCGGAATTTCTGTTCCTTAAGCTTCTAATTGCTCCATTAACAATGCAGATTTCTAGCATCTTTAGCAGGGAATTCTACAAATTTACACCCCACATGGAGAACTTTCATTGCCTACTTTTATTCTAGCTCTTGCACTGGAAAAGAGCATGGGTCGAGGAGGATGGAGACTCTCCACAAGATCCCAGTGTGGGAGGTGGCAGCATCAGGAACAGGGGCAGGAAGAAGTTCCTCTCACTTACAAGATCTCTTCCTTTCCCACTTGCCAGGCAGTGAAGTCCATCTGAAAACTGGTTGGGGTTTTTTTTGTAAATTAAAATTTATGACTTTTTCTAGTGATTTCTCAGCCCATCAGAGTGCTAGATCAGCTCACAGGATAGGTGGAAACTTTCAGCTCTGGACCTGCTGGCTCCCCAGGCAGCTTGCAAAGGACGTCCAACATCAGGCAGAGGTGGGAGATGGAGGGACTCAGGAGCACCTCTGGGCCTGGGAGCACCCACTTACCCAGACAGAGAACACTCATCTTCTAGAAGCATAGAAAGAAAAGTATTTTATTTTCTTGCAGTTTTTATTTCCCACTTTTGCTGCAAATATTTATCAAATTTCCTGTTAAGACACTAAAGTTGACTCCTTTTTTTTGAATACTTGTATCAGAAAAAAATGTGACTCATAAAACTGCAATATTTAACAAAAAAAAGCTGAGAAAATACTTTGAAGACAGTTGCATCTCTTGTTTAAAAGATTGCAATCTTAGCTTTAAAAGATACCAAAATTCCCAAACTTTTTACATTGCTCTACATAAAATTTCTAGCACTGTTTAAATTTGCTGCAGTGTATGCTACCAGTACTAGAAGTTCCTCACACAATATAGGGAGGGGGAGAAAACAAGAGGATATGTATTTAAACAGAAAACCCCCAAATTTGCATGCCACACATTTTGGGTTGCACTGAGAAAACATGCAACAACATATAGTCATGATTCAAAGTCTGTAGCGTGGGGAACTGAGTGATTTGTGCCTCTGTGTGTGTTTATATGGTTTGTTTTCAGAGCATGAGCTGAATGCTGTGTTTGATCGTTTCAACCAAGAACTTGGAATAGTCATTCATTAAGTCTTGTTGCTGACGGTTTATCTGGTATGTGACTGAGCTCACATACTGCTGCTTCATGAAAAGAAAAATGTGAACGATTGTCTGTGCCTGCATGGCCTGCTTGCCCGCACTGATGACAAGTTGATATGTGTTGGCTATACTCAGGATTTACTCTTCCGGTTTACTTCAGATTTACTAATCTTTTCATTTATAAGACAGATTATTGCTTTAAAGCAAGTCTTTAAATAGAAAATCATTTTCTCATCTTATCGTCACTGAATTGCCTGAGAATTCTTCAATGGTATTTTTGTCAGGAAGACCTTGTTCCAGCAAATATTTACATCTATAGAGGAAAATGAACCTTCTCCTCCACAATAATATTGTAATAAAATACACCAGCAGGATGTTCAATAAAGTAACAGTAGAGTGCTGTAATAAAGAACAGGTTTAAGAATGTAAAGAAATTATCATTCAATATGGCCCTTTCATCAGCTGGCACCTACAAAAACTTTATTCTCTCTCTTTGTCATGGGTGCCCAATAACTGCAGTTCATTCACCAGAGAGGGTTTGAAAGGCAGTTGTAGCCCATCTACATGTCACCAGATTTGGCCTCTCCCATGTCAAGAGAGTGAACATGATGTAGAGCCACCAAACTGTCTTGGTCTCTTCACTAAATGTGGAAATAAATGCCCCTTCAAGTAAAGCTGTCTTGGGTTGTCTGGGGCTTGTTTGTGGACAAATGGAAGATTTAAACTTGTGTAAACTACACATTACTTAACTTGTTTTTATGTTACGTAATACTGTGATTCTGTCTCTTCCCTACAAACAGCCTTCTCACTTTAATAAAAATGTTTCCCTTTTTTCAGAGTGATACATCTGCTAAATGGAAAGTTAATGCTGCTTAAGACCCAGACAGATATTTTAAGGATAAATCTTATATAACATAACTAAGAATGGAAAGATAGTCCTTCAGAATTGACAGCATTGCTCCCTTTGCAAAGCTTGTACTGAAGGGTTTCTGTGCAGTGCTGAAAATTTTAAGTGTGCCATATTTTCCTAAGAAGTTTCAAATAAACTTCCAAGCTTCCCAATCATTTGACTCAGACTTCCTCTTTTCCTGATACCCATCTCTATCAGCAAGTATGCTTTATGTGTACGGAGTGCTTTTCTTCCTCAAGAGTAAAGCTTCCGTAAAGCAGGGTTTTTTTCCCTAGTCTTTTTTTGTTTTAAGGTTTGGTTATGGTACAATCCGAAGCACTACTCTATGAACTATGAATTCTTAATATAGATCTAATTGTATGGAGGTCATACCTCCCTGGACAAGGCAGAAATATCTCTTACTGGTATCAGATAACTGTGCAGGAGTGGGCAAATATGATGAATCACTTATACCATATCTGCAAAGAGTTAATTACAACTGTTTGTGTTGTTATATAAGAAAGACACTATAATTTAAACCAAACATGTCTGTGAGGAGTGCTCCCATTCTTAGTTAATCCACAAGTGTAATTAAACTGAATTTATTAAGAAATGAAAGCTCCTACATATTTACAAGTTCTGGTATCGGTTGAGAGGAGCAATTACTACAATGTTCAAACCTTTTCAGTGCATTCCCATTCTTGGACCTGGAGTAGAATTGTAATACTGTATACATTATAATACTGCTTCTTTTGATCATTGTCATCTTGCCATGAGAAATAATCTCCCTATGACTAGCCTATTGCTTACAAAATATGAACAAGCAGGAAGTAGCTTCGAGTCTCAGTATTTGGCAAGTAAACCAAGAATAAAAATTACCATAATTATGCTAATCAAAAAGCCAATCTCCAAACAATTTCTAAAGCAGTGAAGGCATCGAGCCAAATACCAAGTGAGATATCTGCATTTAAGAAGAAAGCACATGACACCAGAAAAATCAATTAACACAGGAATGGTTGTTCTCAGAGGAAGCAGCATTAACTCCTTTCAACAATTTCATCACGGAAGGTAAAAAGCAAAACAAGCCCCCCAGGCCCACAGTGAAGTTTCAGAGTCTTTACTAAAGCATATTACTATGACAATTTAAGTTGTACTGAACTCAGTTTCACTTTCTGAATTCATATTGTTAATATGCAGAAAACTCAAGTAAAGTTTTATGCAAAATGAGATACGGGAAACATGGTAGTTTTCCAAACACACAGAGCTCCTGTTATGTTCTCAGTATTTCTTTTCATTCCGTGGTAAAGGAATATCATAGAAATTGGAATATTGTAGCAGCGTGAGGAACAGTACAGATATTTTTTATTCACTGACATTTCTTTGTTACTGCACAATAGCAGAGGAAACTCCTGCCTCCAAATTGCAGGAAGACTGGCGCTAAATTATCAAACAATTGCTATCTGGCAGAAACGTGGGGATTTTTTACAGGGACACTGGCAATGCAGTTTTATCTCAACTATTGTAGCAATACATTATCTCTGTATTTATTTCTGCTATGACCGAGAGAGGGCATCCTTTTCCTATTTAATCATGACGTTAATACTGAGCTAATAAAAAGCTTTTGAAGAACCTAGTTAATTTTTTAGCTATTCTGTTACATTTTAACTAAAACTTTTTGAAGTTTAAAAAAATCAGTTAAAAAAGCAGGCTGTAGTTCAATTTCGCAGTTGTCTGAGCTCATTTTAAGACCTGCTATAGAAATTTATTGATATGGCCTTTCATTTAGTGCTTGTGTGGTTTCAGTAGGATGTGCTTTATCTCCTCTAGCAAAAGTAAATAATTTGCATTAGTAAGAATCTATTTCTTTTATATGAGCTTAACTGCAGATTTTATTTTTTTTATTTAGGAAAAGCAAGGTAGGGCATTTAGCGCTACCTTCTTCTTAAAACAGCTTTCTAGCACAGATGTGAAGCTACTAACTCTCCATATTTTAGCTACTGTTTCCTTCATCAGTGGGACATCAGATAAATCTTTTGCGTGCAAGCTCAGTTTTGATGGCTGTAAACCAAATATTTCAACTTTGATGGTGTAAAGTGTGGTGTGTAGTGCAGTGTAAAAGCATACTGGGCCAGTTTTTTTAAAGCAATCTACTTTCCCCTTTGATATTGCCATCATGCCTCTCAGTCATGCATTTACAAGCCTGAGCATTCAATGGGAACTGCTGCAGGTTCAGCACTTTTGAGAAACAGCTTACTTAGAAGTCTAAAGTTGGATTTAGAAGCTTAACATTTTTGGGAAACTTGTCTATAATTCTCATAACTTATTGTCGTTAAAGCAAATATCTATCCAGTATATCTATGTTGCGAGCACTTTAGATTTTTTTTATTTCTAATCTGGACGATGAATACTGGCTAAGGAAACCTTTCCATAACTTAGGATGAGAAAACTGTCGGATAACTTAGCGTGAGAGAACTGTCAGAATCACTCTTCACCTCATTTCTGTAACAGACAGGCCTGTTGTTCCCCTGGTCTACCTAGGTATCTAGAAATTTACCTAATGAGGGGAGGAAGTTTATTACAGTTACAAAAGAACTGAAGGACATACAGAAAAATAGTGTATGCCACTCACTTATTTTATACAGGAATTGGGCCAAAAAAAATCTGAGTGTATTACTCTTTAATTCTGTGGAACCAAAACAATAAATACTTCATTTTATCACAGCATAATTTGAATCATTTACATCAAGGCTGAGCTCAAGATCGTGTATTTATTAGTCCAGCTAATTTTATTTTTCACTTTAACTTGCGTTTTGGGGCTTTAAAAATGAAGCAACATTTAAAAGAAGGGTAGCAATCCAAAATTTAGTCAAAAAGAACTGGCATTACCTCTAACTTTGCTCTATCTGTTGAACAAACATAAGTTAATTCATCCTTGAACCTTAAAACTGGATGCTGCCTAGAATAAGGCAGAAAAAGCACATTTTAGTAGTTCAGCTGCCACAGGATTTGAGATCTGCCTGCCTGCCAGGGGTCAGGAGTTTATACTAAACAGTGGAAATTAGAAAAGAATTTCAGCTGTGACCAAGAGGCTTACAATAAACAATGCAGAAAAAATTTCCAAGAGGAAATATAAAATAACCTGACACATCCTTGGTTTAGCTGGTAGACAAGAGAAGTGGAGAACAAATACTGAAATTCAAGCCAGGAATAAAACATCCACTACATCCTTCCTTCTCTTCCCCTGCTTCCCCCTCCCCTCTCATTGGGTTGCAAGAACAGTGCTTTATTTGAGACAACATCCTCTTCTGAGGGCAATACATGCTTTTGAAAATGTGCAATGCGTGCCACAGTTTGCCCAGCGCTATAGAATCAAAGCTTTCCTCTCTCCTGCCTCCCACTGGTATTTTAAGCTAGTGATGAATGTGGAAACTAATAAAATGCCTTGGAATTTTCAGACCGCACGAAGCAGAGCTAAGGCCAGTATGCACTTTAAGCTCTGAGAACCTACAGCTAACTTTGTTAGGCAGTAATATCCCATAATCCTTATCCCTTTACTTCTTTAGGTACTACAAATACCAATTTCTACATCCCAATTGGCATTAAATGGAGAAAGGTGATGCACTAAAAGCAGGCTGAAAATGGGGGAACTGAGTAGAAGAGTTTAAATGTAACATAGGCATACATAACAGGAAAATACCACTCATTGTCATATTCAGTTTCTGTTAGCATTTCACAAATTTTCTGTACAGCTGTATCATATCATGGTAGTGTAGAAGTCAGCAATGAAAAATTAGGTTCCTTGCCAGAACTTACGATGCCTCACCTATAACAGAATCACAGAATGGCTAAGGTTGGAGGAGGCCTCTGGAGGTCATTCGCTCCAACCCCTTTGCTCAAGCAGGGCCACCGAGAGCCACTTGTCCAGAACCGTGTCGAGACAGCTTTTGCATACCTCAAAGGATGGAGACTTCACAGTCTCCCTGAGCAGCTTGTGCTAGTGCTCAGCCTCCCTCACAGCAAAAAGGCATTTCCTAATGTTCACCTGGCACCTCCTGTGTTGCAGTTTGTCCTCTATCTTCTGGTCCCGTCCCTGAGCACCACTGAAAAGAGCCTGTCTCCGTCCCCTTTGCATCCCCCTCTCAGGTATTATACATGTTAATAAAATCCCCCTGTACAACCTATAGTTATAGATCAGTGGATTTTAAAAAATTTGTTATTGATAACAGTTAACTGGTAATCTCACATGTTATTTCAGCATGTGTGAAACAGTATGTTATATCGAAAGTTTGCCTAGGAAATGTCTTTTTACAAGGCCTGTGAAATTTCTATGATAACATAGTTAAGGCTGAGTAGTCTGTGACTTAAACGGCTTCAGATTTTTGTTAGTTCTTTGAGTTAGGTCTCATCAGCTTACATGTTCTTCCTTAATAAATGTGCCTTTTACAAACTCACCTATTACCTGAAGAACCATGAGCAATGTTTAATCACTTGTGCTAACAATTAGCATTAAACTGAGGTGGCGCATTGAAAATACAAGACGTGCTGGCACTTCTAGATTGCTGTTGCTATCTCTTTCAAGTGTAAACTGCAACACTGCATCTGACAAATTGGTATGTGGGCCCTGGGCAGAAAGGGAGAAAATATGTCTGCATTGAACCATTAACTGCTTGTCTTAACTGTTAGATTTGCAGCACCCTTATTCCTACAGCAGGCTGGCTGCCTGTGACACCATGTGGAAAGCCTTGCCCACACCCTGTTAAGCACCCATCAGAAGATGATGAAACAGGTCTCTGCCAGTTTCTCATACTTGTTTCTCTTTTCTGCCTTTTATATTCTTCCCCATGTTTTCCTCCTTGGATTTCCTTCCAGTGATGACACTCTTCAGTGTGAAAGCTGGGACGAGGAAATACCTTACAAAGCGCAACAAATAACCTTCAGCAAAATGCAGCCATGCCCCTTACAGCAAAATGACAGGCAGAAAATATATCAGATTTATTAGTGTCGTGAGTTAGGGCTGGGCCAGCCACTAACGCAGATAGACGCTCTCTAACCCCCTCTTTCCCCCCAAAATTGGAAGGAAAAGGGAATGAGGCAGAGAGACTTACGGGTTAGAAAAGAAAAACTAGAACACCTTTAATGAAATAATGGAAATAATGGTGAAATGATAAAAGTAAAGAACTATATACAACTATAGATAGTAGCTCTATATCAAACTCAACTCCCTCCCCCGACAGCAATCCCCACCGATGCTGCAGAGCAGGCGGCACTGGGGAAGCCCCAGGCTCAGCGGTGTCCGGAGCTGGATACAGGGAGCTGGATTTGGGAACTCAGGATCCAGGTCAAAAGCAGGAGATTGGACAGAGTCCTCCCTGGACACCGGCCATTGCTCGTGATCACTCAGTTTGTACTAAATATGATGTATATAGGATGGAATACTCCCGTTGGTCACCTTTCCTGTCTATTACCCCCCGGAGGTGCAACCTTTTACTTCCTTGTGACCCCTCTTACTACCCGGCACCCCCAGCGTGGCACACAAGAGGCAGCAGTGGCCTTGGTCACTACAGGAATAAGTATCAGCAAGAGACTTTCTGCATCCCAGTCCCAGGCAGTAACGGTAAACAGCGGGTGTTATCACTGCCAGTAGCACACACTGTCTGCAAAAACGTGCTGCTGACTTCATCTTCAGAAGTTTTTCACTTCAGCAAGTGTAGATGAAGAGGGATGCTTTAAGTCCTACAAAGTACTGCACTTTGAAATTCCAGCATTAGTTTGAATTTAGTAATGGTTTCCCATGTTTTAAAGGAGATTCAAGTAAAATTAGCTGTGGTATACAAAGTTCCCAGAAAGATAATAAAGTCAGCAAATTTACTTGTTTTATTGGCTGCATTTTTTTTTTATTTTTACTTTTTATTTTGTTAACTTCAGTTGGTAATATCTGGAGAAAAGAAAGAAGAAAAAAATCATAGAATCATAGAATGGCCTAGGCTGGAAGGGACCTTAGAGATCATCTAGTCCAACCTCCTGTTATGGGCAGGGATGCCACCTCTCGACTAGACCAGACAACACATGGGGACCAAGCGGGAATCGAACTCACAACCTCGGTGTTGGTCATTGTTGCCAGCACCGCGCTCAAACCACTGAGCTAACCGGCCATTCTTTATGACTCAGTTTTATCAGACAAAAAAATATAACTTTTCTCCAACAGAGGATCTAGGGCTTCTCATGAAATACTGTTGGTCTTATAATTCTTTTTTGGAAATTCACTTTCTGGAAGAGTCACTGCAATGGATCTAATTGTTAGATTATCTGGAATTTTTGGAATAATTGGAATAATTTCCATTATATTGTTTGTGTGGAAATTATGTTAATTGCAGGAGCAAGTGCAGGCAGCAGCTGGCTGTTCTTCCTTTTTCAGCCTCTTCTAGTCCCATCAGATCACAAAGTTTTTAGGACTGTGGCACTTTGCATGTTCCATGGTTCTGGCCACTCTGTTCAGAGCAGTCCCAGAAGGTATTAGGCGAGGACTTTCAAACAGGCTTTCAGCAACACAGCTGAGCCTACACTTTGATGGATCCCGAGGACTATTTTCCTCCATTTTAAAGAGAATCTGATTTATAGCCAACGTGAGGCACTCAGGAGAAAGAGGAGATGCTCCATGGACCTGTTCCTCCTTCAGCTGAGTCAACCGTGATGACTTTGTCAGGGTGCTCTGTGAAGTCAGTGTCGCAGTGGCTGCATCATTCTTTACTTACATAAATTCTGGTTTTTAATGTGGTTCCTTCTTCGAGAAGCATGGCAGAGGTTTGGTAACATTTCTGCACAGGCAGCCCCTTATCCTTTAAGCATGGAACAAAAGGGATGCTCAGATTGTTCCCAATGAAAGCCTGTCAGGAAGCGCCTGGGTTGTTACATCCCTCAGGGGAGTTCAGACTCCAGACTTGGCAATGCTGGCAAGTTATGCTGCTGGCTCCAGGGTGTCTGTTGCTCCTCCTGTACATCCCCTTTGCAGCGACCTCGCCTTGCTCAGCAGCCTCCATAGGGCTGTGATACGCACTCTGCTGCCTACCAGAGCCAGGGGTTTCCTCGGCCTCTACTGCAGAGCTGAGCAGAGAAATCCTGATCGCTCCTTACAGCTCTCGCTGCAGTTACACAGCACTGGGTCCAGCTCAGCTTCAGAGGTTGACAGAACGTCAGATATCTTATCATGCAAGAGAACTGATAGTCCTCTGGACTACTGCCCAAAAAGTATGAAATCGAACTGGTCGAAGGCACTTAGCATGGCACCTTCAGGGGATTCCAGCCACAACGCAAGCTAAGGCATAGGAAATGTTGAGACGGAGCAACAGCTTGGCAGCTCAGCCTTCTCTCAAAGACACTATTCTGTAAGCTATAATAATTATTCAATCAATGCATTATTAATTGTTCTTTAGTTCTGGTGGGAGGAACATAATCAATTTTCCTGAGTGCAATTCAGTTTGGGTTTTTTTCGCAGCTAAGGGCAGATCTGTGTCTGGCCAGAGAACAGCTGCTGCAGGATCATTACCAAAGCACTGGAGGAGAGGACAGATAATTCCAAAAGCACCCAAACCATTTTTTTTGTTGTTGGATTTTCTTACTCTTCAGTGACACTAATCGTTCATCTCAGAGTTTTTCCAGAAGGGTATCCTGACAGTTATTTTTACTGATCAGTAGTGCAGAAGGATATTATTAACATCTTTGCAAGTGATGTGCAGCACTTCTCTTGTTCACATGCGTTCTGGCACTATAGTAATGAACTTTGAAAGATTTCCAAATACCTTTACAAGTCATTATTTCTAGGCACATTCACCCAATTAGTATTCATTATTCTCATCATACATGCCATTAATATGTGGTTTACAAGTAGAAATACTACGTTTCAGCTGATAACAGTGAGCAGCTCCAACCTGAAAGGGTGTAATGTAGAGACAATTTATTCACTAAGAAACGAAAAGCATTCTTCAACATGAATAACATATTCACAGTACTGAACAAGCTCTTTTTAGGAATGTGATTTTTAGCCTCCAATAGTGGGAATGGAGTTAGCCGATTTTCCACAGCACTGGAAAGGAATCATCCAGGATTCGTCTGGGTAATCCCCCTGAAGGGGCTGTGATGTGAGAGGCCAGGCTGCTGCATGCTCGCTCAGAATCAGCAGCAGTAGAGCGCTATGACTTCCATAAAGAACTCCCTAGGGCTGGCTAGTTGGCAATTGCAATTAAAAGAGAAACAGAAGTCTCATTAAGTCCTGAAGCTTGAGTCTGAACGCTAAAAAAAATCCCACTTACAGGTCAGTTCGCTGCAGTATAGCCCCTGCAGAATTCCAGCTTCTCCTGGAGCATAGGGGACAGAGCTGCAGAGGAGAAATGCTGGAAATTGGATTTCTCCTGACTGTTTCCTTCTTTGTCTCCAGGTGAATGTAATTTGTTCATAATTTTATTACGAGAAGGATTGCCTACACTGTTAAGATACCAGAAACCAGACAGGCTAGCAACTTTTCTTGGGTTCTTTGTTTTTGTCTGTTCCTACCACATTACAGACAGTAAAAAGTAAATAAAGATACCACATGCCCACCAAATGCTTAAAGTCGCTGACTCTGCCTGCATTTCGCTTGGCGTTCTTCCTAGATCCTCCTTCATTTCCATTCCCTTTAAAAAGAAATCTGAGCGGCCTGAGCGCAGTGTCTGTGAGAAGGGGCACTTTTCCAAAGGAGCGTGACGACTCCTTCGTCAGCCGCGCTGACACGGAGGCAGCGGATTGCTTAAGTGCCATTTATCGCGGGTTTGGATCAATGTTGGGAAACGCGCTCTTCTTCCTCCTCCTCCTTCTCCTCCTCCTCC
>NW_009702684.1:0-1184 GCF_000703405.1 Apaloderma vittatum
AGGGCGGGTCAGCCATGTTTGGGGGGAAAAGGCCGGCGACAGCTGCGCGGGAATGGAGCTGCTGAGGGCGGCCTTGGGGCAGCATCGTCACGGAGAGACGGATCTGGGGAAGTGGGGTTGCCCCGTCGTATGCGTCCGGGCCGACTGGAAGAAAGGCGGTCCTTTTGGGAGTGCCTGGGCAGAGCAGCCCCAAGCACTCAGCATGGGAAGCTCAGCTTCCCATACACACCAGCAGCCATCTCCATCAGGAGTGCCCTGCCTGCTAGAAACAAAGTGCTGCTTTTGCAGCAGGGAGCTGTTGCCCCCAGCCCTTGCTGGTGCTGGGCCCAGAAGTTTGAAGAAGAAAGAACCTCTGGAGGTGGCTGGGTTTAGGTGATTTCCCTGAGCAGCATCTCCTTTTGCCATTGCTGAAGCCAGATTGTTGACTAGCTGGACACTAGTCTCACTTCAGTTTTTTGTCAACACTGGCTTGCTAGAGTGACATTGCCAGCTACTACTAAATTCCTCTAAAAGTGCCCTGAAATGTCAGATTAAACCGCTGATGTAGGGTAACTTCCAACATTGAAACCCTTCAGCTACAGATGAAGAACTGAGGGAAAATGTGTGGCTCTGAAACACGGGAACACAATTTCTCTTGTGCCTCATGTGCTGCCGTTTTCCAGCGTTCATTAGCAGTGACATAAAAATCTGGAAGCTGCGTCCTTGGAAAACAGGAAACGTAGGACAAGGAGAAAGCCCTTAACAAATTACCTACCTGAAGTGGGGTGTCATGCAAGAGTGCCATATCTGTTTATGAAACCTAGTACATATTTGTAGCTACCTTGCATGGTTTCTGAGTTCCAATCTCAGTTAATTTCCTTCTTCCCACCTCTCATGCCATCACCTGCCAACACCGTTCTCTTTGTGTCTAGTACGAAGACCAAAGCCTCCTGACAGAGATGTAATTCATAGGCTTGATTACCATGTGACTTAGATCCATAGCCACAGGCTGGACAGATAGATGCTTAGGGCAAATAATGAAACATCTTGCAAATTCAGATTTGGCGTTTGAAAGTCCCTTGGCCTAGTGTAAGTCCTGATGGATCATCAGAGAGCTGGAGGCAATGATCACATCCCACTCTTATCTGGTCGCATCCCCAAATAAATGGCAGTTTTATGGAACCGGAGAGGAATCATCCTGCTGA
>NW_009702684.1:1215-5254 GCF_000703405.1 Apaloderma vittatum
ACAATAGTGGTGGACAACAAAATTGCTGCTTCGCTCCTGAAAAACTCTGTCTGGAAGTGTCCATGAAAAAACTGCGTCTGGCTCAAATTACCCTACCTGTTCTTCAACGCATTGTACTCATCTTTGTCAGTGTCAATGTTCGGTTCAATGTCAATTAAGATTATCCTGTTACTCTCCATGGAGGTAATAGCTCATCCTTTCTACCTCGATGACCTTCTCAGGCTTTGATTTACATTATGGAAGATCAAAACTGCTGACCCACAAGAAAGGGTATAGTGGTGGGTTGGTTGCATTTGTTTTTTTCTGATCATGGAAAGAACTCTGCCCAAAGATGGACACAGGTGGTGAAAATTTTTACTTTTAGGGCCTCCAGTTTACTTAGGTGTCATTTTAACTGCTAAGTGGACAATTTAGTTTTCAAGGTGAACTCTTCCTCCCTATTCTCCGCTCACACACGTTCCCAAAAGCTCTATTACTTTTCAGTAGTTTTCTCAAATCTTGTTCAAACAAAAAAATACTATATTTTACCATAATTTACCGTTGTGCTGAGATACACACCCTTGCAGCTCCGCAGAACAGGCCTATAGTGCTAATGAGTGACCAGATCTGGACTGACTGCTCATACAAATCAAGACACTGAAAATGTGAAGATACAACCACATGCAGGCAATGTGGTTACTCTTGTGGAAGAAAATCTTTAAAGAATGTATATATGCATATATGTGTAGATGTATATACATATATTGCTGGCCCCATTCTGCCTCCTCCTGGCACCTCATTTCCACGGTGGATGGATTTAGTGGTGTGCCATCTTTTGCTGGCACTGTTGGCCCTGCTGCAAAACCCTGCAACGTGTGCAGAACCAGTTATTCTTGCCTTAGGCCAGGTGACCAAGTCAGAGTCTCCTAAAATCACGTATACTTGCACAGGGACTGGAGATTATCCTTGTTACCTGGTAAAGGACCATAAGTGCAATTGTGAAGCCACTTCTGGGTAGCCACTCCCCTTTTAAGTTGTGCTGAAGGCAGCGTGCATGCGACAGAAGATCTATTGCTGGATGTCCAGCCTCCCTCATTCCATCGGCATGCTACCAGGGACTATTGTCCTTCATATAACTGTGCCAAAAATCAGTAGGGGAAGACAGAGCTAAGTGGTGTACTCTAAGGTTCATTTAAACCAACTTCAGTAGAATTATTTCACATTAAAAGTGATGTAGAAGCCTAGGATATTACCAAATGAAGTGTTTTCTTGCTTCAAACCTCTCTTGCTATTTAGAGCATGTCTTCTGTAATGCCCATGATGTTAAATGTTACAGTATTGGGTGTTTTTATAGCATTGAAGGGGCATCCTGTTTTTTTATGGATGGAATAATAATTATATCCCATGACAAAAGCTTAGGAAGAGGAGCAGCTGTTTGGTCTTATCCAGTGGGAGCTGTCAGAACATATGGGTCTATTTTTCCAATTTTAGACAAAGTACTGAAGGAAATTGGCATTCTTGATTATTTCTAACATAAAATAGAGCAGAAAGAAGCCCTTAATCCTCTGCAGGCCATGATTAAATAATGAATTTTATCCAATTCAAGTAAGTTCAAAGAGAAGGCAAGCAGAATACTTAAAATACAGAAAACAAAACACGCGAATGCCAGGAGAATTCTGGAAGTTATTTTTGTATAAAAAAGAGTGTCTTTCTCCACAGCTACTTCCTGCTTGAGCCTGTCTGCTGACAGGAGTTTTTGATTTAAAAGCACAGTTAAGATAAAATTTGTGCTATTCCTTATTATTCTATCACCACTGTCTTCTTTCTGTTGTAAAAAATTGATATTTTATGTCATATGCTCATATAATAGCAGCTAACCTTTAGAGTTTAAACCTAAATGTAAAAAACTCCCACCTTTATGTTGTTTTCACAAATTTCTTACAAAGACTTTTTAATGTAAGACAAAGTCATCTGTGTGATACACAACTCCACGAAAATTCCCCATATTTCAAACTGCTTGGCACCCAGCGTTTGGTAAAAACAACACAACCAACCATAAAAGCAAAACAAACAGGCCGTTGGATGAAGAGGGTAGAATAGCCCCACTAATTAAATTAAGACAGTAAGAAAATGGAGACATTTACCTTGTTTCTGGTTTTTTTCCTGTGTTTAGTTTTAGAAAAGAGGAAAATTGCAATTAAAAAAAAGCACTGTGTCACAAGTAATTGACTTTGTAAAATGGGCTCTGAAGAGATTCCTTCCTGCAAGACAACGGTGACCTCTGTTGTTCCCTCCTGCTGATACCAGCCGTGACGCTATGTTGTCATTGCGTCACGCGCTATTTCAGGAATGCTCTTTGAAAGAATCTGGCAGCTATCGAGAAAATATGGGCCAGAGTGTTGAATTCAAGTTTCTGGCCAGGAAAGGATGTGTCTATTCTGCACTCCACTTGAGAAAACTTGAGACTTTCCTCCCATGCATCCCCTTGTCTGGCTACCAGGTTTTTCAGTTCGCAGCTGTGAATCATGGAAACAAGGAGCAGTTGCAAACATTTGAAGCCACAGTGCTCATCACACCTGCAACGTATTACGAGGAGGATGTTGGAAGAAAGATGGAAAGAACCTATTGGAACAGATTGCATTCCTAAAACCGGAGCTGAGATTTACAAAAGTTGTTAGGTTGCACAAACTGTTTTTCCCCTCACTATGATTCTATTTAAAAGAAAAAAAAAAATTGGCGTGCTTTCCCACTTCAGTGACCCAGACTTCGTAACTCTAAATAAGGATGTTTTCTTTAGTGCAAGAGAAACTTCAGTATTTTTAACTGATTTAGAGATTTCTGACCTCTTTAAACTGCTGGTCTATCTTTTTTAAATCAGTAGGAAAAAAAATGGGATATTGACTCCTTCGCTCTTCCTATGCAGGGACTCAGCATTCATGACTACTGCCTAAAAAAAAATGATGCTGTTCTTGATTGTGGAAAGTCATCACTTGCCAGAAGTGTAACTGGGAATCTCTTCCCACCCATCACTGACTTAGGATGTTGCAATAACACTGTACAAAAGATCTATCATACAACAGTTAACAAAAGTTCGTAATGTCCTCGAAATACACTTTTTTATGCTCCTTTTTTTTTTGCTTGAGAACTGAGAAATTACCACTTTGTGATGTATAAATGTACTTAGCTGCTGTGTTCATGCCAGTTCTTGCTATCATCCAGAAAATACACATCAGCAAAGTGATAAATCAGTTCCCCAGGGTATAGATCAGCCATAAAAAGTAATGCAAAAATGATCAATTCAAAGTATTTACAGCAGATGGAGCTGTACATTTTGCTTTGATCATATGTGACATGATATTCCAAGGTAGTGTGGTACGGGTTGGCAAGGATAGACAACTGCCAGAGAAACTAAGGCACGGAGTTAGTCACTAGAAGGCATTTCATAGATTACTGCAGTTAAGTTTCCTGGAAATAATCATTGTAACAGAAATAGCAACTCAAGAAAAGACTATTGCTGCATATTGATGTCTTAATAGAATCATAGAACAGTTTTGACTGGAAGAGACCTTCATAGAAACCACAGCTCAAGTTTAAGGCTTGCTTCTATCTGCCCAGCAATTTGAAGGCATTCCTGCCCCTGCTGGCTTTTGGTTGCAAATCAGGTAAAGCAAATGAAGAGCAAATGGAGATTTCAGCATGCACTGCTGTACTGGGTTGGCCTGGCCAGATTTCGGCAGCCGGGGGGGAGCTGCAGGGTGGCTTCTCCAAGAAGCTGTTAGAAGCTTTCCGAGTTTGACAGAGCCAATGCCAGCCGGCTCCAAAGAGGGACCCACCGCTGGCCAAGGCTGAGCCTATCAGGAAAGTGATAGGAGAGGAACGCCTCTGTGAAAACGTATTTAAGAACAGGGAAAAAGAATTGCGCCGCAACAGCTGGCACAGAGATGGAGGAGTGAAAATCTGTGAAGACACCAAGGTCAGTGAAGAAGGGAGGATGTGCTCCAGGTGCTGGAGCAGGGAGTCCCCCAGGTCTGTGAAGACCATGGTGAAGTGGGTTGTCCCC
>NW_009702685.1:0-329 GCF_000703405.1 Apaloderma vittatum
TGGGCTTAAATCCATTTCACGGCCCCAAGATCTCCCCTGCTCTTCCCAAGATACCGTCCCATTGTAACCGATACATGAAGTAAAATCTTTAACGAGGGTATGTAATTAGAAAATCGGATTTAAAATTCGAGAAGTATTTCGCCGGAGAGAATAAAAAGCACGGAGTTTGCTATCCAAGTATTTGCGCGATATTTCATTACTTAGCTCTTTCCTAGTTTTCTGCTTCTAGGGGAAAAGCGACTCGGGGGGATCTTTCTCCCCAGGACCGTGTGCGGGGTATGAGGGAGGATTGGAGCCCCATCGGTTAATCGCACCGAGGCGGGAAGGTG
>NW_009702685.1:396-1935 GCF_000703405.1 Apaloderma vittatum
GTCCCGCGAACTGCCTACCCCGCGGGATATCTTACACACTACTGGATCCCCGCCAGGGTGAGGGGGGCGGGAAGGAAACTGGCAGTGCCTCCTCCGCGGACCATATAAATATTCAACTCCCTCAAAATCGCAGAGGGTACGTACAAAATGATGCGCATCCGTCATTTGGATTCCGTTCCCCCAAAACGGAAGAAGCCGGGGGAAAGCGCCAGGAGGGGAGGGTAGTGTAAGGTGAAAACCCTCTTCCCCCCGCAAGAAGAACGGAGCCCACGGAGCAGCTCCGCCCCGACGGGCTCCCAGTCCGCTGTGCCCCGGCACGGCGGCGGGCTGGCTTAGGGCCGGGGGGCCCCTCTCTTGCTTGGCTGCACACCGGGCGTTTAGGCCGAACTACTTGTTTGATATCGTGCCGTAATCCTTTTCTCATATTTGATGGGAAATGTTTTCCACGTCCTAGTATTTGACAACATCTCCCCATAGGGCCAGGTTCGTCTGTATGTTATCAAAACGTCCCCTGCCTGAAAGTCTATTGTAATCCAACACCTGACAACTCCAGTTTCCCATTTCTGCTGGCAGAAAAGGTTTATTCAAGCACATAATGGGATCCCAGCAGAAAGCTTTTCAGAAGAAGGGGCTATGGTAAACTGCACCACATGAACTCCGTTTCCAGGGCTATTAAGCTTTTAATTGGAAAATAGCAGAGGAAATTTCAAGGTGACTATAACGTGTTAGCAGTTAGCGCCCAGAAGAATAGACTGAAAAGAAAATGAATGCGCGAAACATATGCTGCAAATAACATTTAGCGGAAAGGGCCTGGCTCCTCTGAAGAGAGAGGCTTCCCAAGAAATAAACGCCGACGGAGCGGGCAGAGGTGGAATGGAAACTTAAAATCTGCCCGAATCCGCTGGCGTTTCGCTATTTTTCGACGCGGAGCCGTTTCGGGAGAAACGGCGGTGCTGCCCAGCTGTCAGGACCCGCGGAGGCGGATCGGGGGTCGGGCTGGAGGGAGCTATTTGCCAATGCATGCATTGCTCTAAAAGAATCGGGGGTGGGGGGCAGCTGAGGTTGGAGGGGAGCTGGGTTATCGTTGCGAGGGTGCGAGTGATAGGATTAGTTTCAACTGCGGCTCGCCAAATTTCTGCTTTTAGGCAGAGCCTGTGTTACAGGGAGAAAACAGAAGAGCGAATTATCCACGATTTGCCACACGGAGAGTACTCCAGGTGTCACATAATAAGGAGAGAGAGGAGTACATGCCCGCCGTGACGGGCTGCTTGGCAAGGTGTCGCGCCAGAGTGGCCGGAAACTTCATGGCAGACTTCGAGGAAAAAATGCGAATTCCGCACGGGGTCACGCAAACCATCAATCAAAGCTGCCCGGCGAGAAGCGCTGTTTGAGAGGAACAGCACTAATAACGATCACTAGTTACCAACCAGTTGAAGATACCTGGTAAGAGGTTCAACTCGCAGAGCAGTGGAAACAAGGAAAAAAATATAATTAAAAAAAGCGCCGGCCCTGCACACCTCACTAGCCCTACTCGGAGGT
>NW_009702686.1:0-547 GCF_000703405.1 Apaloderma vittatum
TCCTCTCCTCTCCTCTCCTCTCTTCTTTCCCTTTTCCTTTCCTCTCCGCTCTTCTCCTCTCCTCTTTCCTCCTTTTCCCTTTTTCTCCTTTTTCCCTTTTCCCCTTTCCTTTCTTTGACTATTATTAAGTAAAACTCTGTATTGTTGTGAAGACAGAATAAACACTTATAAAAGATATAAGCCCTTCAGCTTCATGGTAAGATTGAGCCAGTGACTGGTAAGAATTAGGAAGAAAGCTTGTCTCTGGGGAGAATGCAATTGCATAATATCCCTTCACCATACACCTTGCACTTTTCTTGGGAGAGTTCTGGTGCTTGGTATGGGCAGAGGATGGTTGTATAGTCTGATCCGCTAAATAACTGAGTTTATAAATTTTACTGCTACAATAAACAGGTTTTAGGGCAACCCCTGCTCTTACCCACCATAGTGGAGGAAGGGTTTCAACTCTCATTTCCTACAGGTGTGGCCTTCCTATGAGCTGAGAAGCTATTTGGGGAAATGTATCCCTAGTCTTCAAGTTGTGCTGGAAGAGGATTCAGTGTCTCAT
>NW_009702686.1:563-9423 GCF_000703405.1 Apaloderma vittatum
GAAGGGAATTTTTTGTCCCCCTGCCATTTTAGGGCAAGCCGGTGCTGAACTCCTGGCAATGTCCCAGGGCTGTTGTGACCTGGAACAAAAAAATTGGGTATAGTCTATATAGCGTAAGTGGAACAAAGATTTGGAGTCTCCCTATATGCTGCCCTCCCCCTACCCTAGCTGACTGCCATGGACAACTATTTGGTCTCTACCTCTTCTAGCTTCTGGAGTGGCAAATTATTTCTAGCAATGCAGCAGCAGGAGGCAGAAGAACCATAGAATGGTGTGGAGGGCGTGCTCCTTAGAGCTCTCACAGGGGAAAAGCAACTGGGACATTCCTGTTTGCCAAGGGCAAATACAGGTGGACTCTGCTGCTGCTGCTGCTGCTGCTGCCACACAGGAAGGTGGGTAGCAGAAGTAAACATTTCACTTAACCCTGCACTGTGGGAAGTAAGAGTTAAAATCCCCTCAGCCAAATGTACCTAGACCTTTGTCCCTCCCTTTCCTGATGGGGATATTAACTATCAGACAAACAACAAGGCAGAGAAGGAACCATAGGGATGGACACTGCTGAATAGAAGACGGTCAAGGCCTCTCATTACCCAAATGGACTGCTGGCCTCTCATTGCCCACACTGCTCAACAGCTGCTTGGTCCTTTTCGCTAACAGCTCTACTCAAAAAGACATTAGTTTCTGACCGGGAGCTACCATCATTATACAAATGAGGTTGGAAGCTACTGCTGCCCAGCACTGTTGCTGTGCATCTGTCTGCGGGGATGAGCCCCATGGGTGTTTAGGCAGAGAAATACCTGCATAGTGGATATTACTGGAGCTTAGGCATAAGCCAGGTGCTGAGCAATTACAGATATTCGAGAAACTTCTAGAGACCCATGTAAAATGATTATGGATAACAAGCAGAGGCTTTGAGGAGCATAGTTTTGAGCACAGGTGTGTGATTTCTGCCATTTATTTGTCCTTTGCTTTGGCTGGATGTTGAACCTAAGGATAGCTCTCCTGGTTTAGATTAGAGTATCCCAAGCCCATTTTCTGACTCCAAAATAGCGTGGGATACTCCCAGTATTTTCCCTGAATGAGGCTCATCCCCAGCATTTTGGGTGTACTCACCTGGCACCTGTCCTCAAAACAGACAACTCCTCTGCCTGAATTGTGGCAATAGGGGACCACATTCATGGCCTCCCCTAGGGAAAAGGAAAGCAGTGGCCACACTGCACTGCCTGTTGGTTAATAAGAACATGCAAGTAAGCTGCAAGCATTTCCAGAGCCTCTGACCATTCTCAGCTAGAGATATTTTTTGTGTACTTGTGGGGGTTTTTTATTATTTATTTAGTAACCCACAGTGGATCCCTCTCTAAGTGCCTGTCCACTCTCCCTTTAAACCCATGCATCCACAGTGTCTTTTGGCAACAAAGTCCATACTTGCCACTCAAAGAATTACTTCCTTGGCTTTGTTTTCAGTACTGAAAGACACAAGTGAGTAGTCAACCCTTCAGTAGTGAGTAGTCAATCTCTTCCCCAGGGATCAGTACTGGGTCCAGTTTTATTCAATATCTTCATCAACGACCTGGATGAGGGGATAGAGTGCACCCTCAGCAAGTTCGCTGATGATACAAAACTGGGAGGGGTGGCTGACACACAGGCAGGCTGTGCTGCCATCCAACGAGATCTGGACAGGCTGGAGAGCTGGGCAAAGGGGAACCTCATGAAGTTCAATAAGGACAAGTGTAGAGTCCTGCAGCTGGGGAGGAACAACACCAGGCACCAGCACAGATTAGGGGATGTCCTACTGGAAAGCAGCCCCATGGATAAAGACCTTGGAGTCCCAGTGGACAGTGAGTTGTCTATGGGACAGCAATGTGCCCTTGTGGCCAAGAGGGCCAATGGGATCCTGGGGTGCATTAAGAAAAGTGTATCCAGCAGGTCTAGGGAAGTTCTCCTCTACTCTGTCCTGGTGATACCACACCTGGAATACTGTGTCCAGTTTTGGGCTCCCCAATTCAAGAGAGACAGGGACCTACTGAAGAGAGTCCAACGGAGAACTACGAGGATGATTAAGGGACTTGAACATCTCTCCTATGAAGAGAGACTGAGAGAACTGGGGCTGTTTAGCCTTGAAAGGAGATGGCTCAGAGAGGATCTTATTAATGTATATAAATATCTGAGGGGTAGGTGTCAAGAGGAAGGGGACAATCTCTTTTCAGTGGTGTCCAGCAACAGAACAAGAAAATTAAGCTAGAACAGGTTTAAGCTAGAACATAGGAAGTTCCACCTCAACATGAGGAAAAACTTCTTTACTGTGAGGGTGACAGAGCACTGGCACAGGCTGCCCAGAGAGGTTGTGGAGTCTCCTTCTCTGGAGACTTTCAAAACTCACCTGGATGCATTCCTGTGTGCCCCGCCCTAGAGGATCGTGCTTTAGCAGAAGGGTGGGACTAGGTGATCTCTAGAGGTCCCTTCCAACCCCTAACATTCTGTGATTCTCCACGGCAGCCAGCATTTTGCAGAACTCGTATTTCCCCTACTGTTCCTCTTGATCTCCTGCTACAAGTTAGTGTCCCCACAGAGGGCCAGCTGGGATTGTCCTTTGTCCTGAAAGCATACAGTCAGCCCACTTCTCTTACAAAATGATCAACACCTGAATTACCATGTGTGGCTTTGCACTGGCGAGGTGGAGACAACCCACGTGGCCGGTTCTGCTGGTTCAGCTCTGGGGCTGGGATTCTGCAGCCCAAGGCCAGGCACAGCAGCTGGGTACTGCAGCCTCTTCCACCAACATGGCTCTTCCTGCGACAAACACTTGATCAGACTTAGATGTGTGTTCCTAGGATACAAATACAAAAATATTTTCACTCTCGTACGTGTCATTCTGGGGAGACATTTTTCCCTCAGAACCGACCTTTTCATGTAACAGCAACTAAATACACATTGCACCTAGGTGGAGATACTCTGTTAGAAATAAATGTGCTTACAAGCATTTGGAAGTGTAAAGGTGATATTTATAAAGTGACCAGAACACCCACTACGCACTACATAAGCCAGTGAAAATAACAGCTGCTGAGTTTTATCAGCTTTAGAGCACCACAGGAGCAGCGAAAAAAATGCAATGTGTCAGCGCTGAGCACAGCTGGCTAATGCGCTGCTGTAGCTAAAGACAGGGTAATCATACAGAGACTATAAGTAGATGATAAAATGAGTAGCAGTTTTATGGCTTTTCAAATGCTTTCTCCTAATATCCACATCTGTACTGTATTTGCAAGAGTAAAAGGAATGAAAATTCCCACAGGTCAAAATAGCTTTATTCTTATGAGTATACCTAGGGTGTTGTCTTCCCTCCAGCCCAGTGGTAAACATGTTGATGTTGGAGTAAAGAAAGGACTGGTATTTTTCCTGGATGAGTGAAGTACAACTTTATCATTCTGCATTAACTCTTTCAGATGCTATATACCCATTTTTTTAACTACTAACTCTCTTCTGACGGTTTATAAGTCACAAAAACCTTCTCTTTTAAAAATCCTGAAACCACAAAGAGCTCCACAGAAAATCTGGTGAATGAAATCTGACAAGAACTAAAGAAAATGTAATTACTAGAAGTGACACTTTTGTTCTCACAATTGTTTCCACCACTGAATAGCGTTATTTTACTTTTTTCATTTTCAGTGTCTCTTTCAGAGATGCAATTTGCATTTTCCTTAGGGACAACACCAGGTAAACTAACTGCAGCTGCAGTTCAATGGACACTGAAAGTCACTATATACAATCTCAAGTAAACTAACTGAAGCTGCAGTTCAATGGACACTGAAAGTCCTTATAAACTGGCATCAGTGCTGAAAGACACAGTCCCACCTCCCCATCTCTTTGCATTCCCGCTTTTACATTGACTCCTCCTTCGCAGTTGTGCGGGGAACTGGAGTTAGAAGCTGATCAGCGTTTAAACTTACCCAGCAAAAAAACAATCTTGAGAAGGATTCCCTCCCTGGGAAATATTCAGGCTGCTGTTCTCGCACAGGGTGGGATGCTGTGAGGCAGGAACAAATGACGGGAAATCAAGGATTAATTTTCTTAGTAATACTTTTGCCAATTTACAACATTCACCAGACTGCTACCACAACTAACTTAACAGTAGCAATATTACTATTAGCCAGGAATAAGTGAGACTAGTTATTTATTAATTTAAAGCCACAGATAAATATAGTCCTGTGTCTTTACAAGTGGGGATATGAAATTGGTTTACATTTTTCTGAAAGTCACATGTTATTTGGCATGGAAGAGAGTTGCTACAGGCTCAGTCTCACCTGTGCAAGTTACAGTTCCCTTTGCAGATGTTGCCGAAGGATGGTTCATGTGTTGAGAGAAAGTGACTCATAATTGGACCTTCTGGGAAACATTATGGGTCACCTAAATTCAGTAAGGAGTTCAGAGAGAGGAAATTGAGCTTGAAAGAGCTGAGAGACTTGAGTTTGCGCTACACACAGGATATCAGGCCACAGGAGTAGAAATCAGCTCTGACCAAAGGGGACTAAAAAACAGCCTGGCTTGGTAGGGACAAACCTTCAAGGTTCCTAGTGAGGCTATGAGTTGGCTAGGAAGGTGGGAAGAAGTCTCTGGCTAATTTTGAACTCTACATTAATGAAGCTGGCTTGCAAAGGGGGAACATTCTTGGGAAAACAGGAAGAGAAAGAGGTTGAAGCAGGGCCAAAAATTAGGCCGCGTGAACAGCAGGATTCATAAATCTGTGCACAGTTTTTCTATTGCAGAACCCCAGTCATGAAAGCAAACCAAACTTTCATGTTTGAAACCCGCACCACAACATGTGAGCAGTTTATATAAGTGAACACTCAGCTGAGCAGCTGAATGAGAGACTGGCTGTTGGCTAAGAGTTGGTGATTGCAGAAAGCTGTTTACATTCACAGGAGAAAAAATGCATACAAATATCCCACTGTAAAAGAAACAAGGTCGAGTCAGGTGAATTAGATGGATAAGACACGTTGTTCGTCTAACGGAAGAGGCTGAGTCAGGCCTTCAGAGTGAGGTGTGGATGAAGCTACGTAAACAAAATCACTAATAAATCTGTTGTCAGGATCGTACACTCGCTTGCTGTTTATTCATGTGGGCTGGGTAAGGGGTCTACTGACTATACACTTAGCAACAGATTCCTGATTTTAGCTGGATAAAACTTAAGCATACTCCTCTAAACGGAGTCCTGTTTATTTTCTCTTTTGTCAATGGAAAAAGAAGCAACCTCACAGGGCAATGTACTCCTTTGTCAAACTGCCACAAAGTTCCTTATAAGTGACGTTTCTAGATGGATGGTTCAGACCAGATACCTCTTTTCTAGATGGCTGATGTCAGGGAGGTGAATCCCAACCACAGAAACTACTTTTTCTTTAGAATCACCATGGAGTTTTCAAAATACAATTCTAATGCCTGAGAAGCTGAATGCAACTTGCAGTCACTAGTATTGATTTGTAAGTATATTTCCATCTCCCTAAAACTATTTAAATCTGCATCTACACATCTTCCACATCTATGATGGCTGCTCCCACTAGATTTGACCAAAAAAGTACTGTTTTCCTGTTGATGCACACACAATACATGAGTTCATCTGCGTCTGCTGTTTGAAACAAGCATCTGAAGGGCCAATTCATTGAGCACAATTTATTCCAGATCTTTGCAGAAATATACGATGCTCTTGAGCCTGTACAGATGTGTAGCGAATAGGGAGCTGTCTGGCTATGCAAGCTTTTTATATATTTTTCAACTAAATCAGAAATCCAAATGCGAAAGTCAGCACTTGGGGATGTCTACATGGATTTGTGACTCTCATGCCTGAGCTCTAAGGTTATAAGCCAATGAAGGGATTAAACTCATATGTACTTTTTTTTCTTTAGGTGACAGACCTAAGATGAATAACATTGCTCATTTGCAGAATCACAGAACATTTAGATGGGAAAGGTTTCTTCAAACCATTGAAGTAAAATCCTGGCCCTTTTGAAGGTGTTTCCAGGCTGGTTTTGATAACACTCAGTGTCACCATTTTTCACAGGAAGACATCTCTTCTGCCAATTCTGATGGTTTCCCACATGCTTTTGATAGGGTCTCGTCCAGTCCAGCTTAAAAATACCCAGAAATGGGACATATGCTGGCAAGCCTGAGGCATATGCTAACATAAACCAAAGTTTTTTAATAAAACTGTAATATAATTCATTCTATTCAGACCTTTCAGAAAGCCACGTGTGAAAGAAATGGGAGACGGTGGAAAAGTGATGCTGTTGGCAGTGAGTGCACAAATGCTGTGTTTGCTTGGACCCACAGAAATTTTGTTATATATACATACACTTTAAGCTCCTGAATCCTGTCATGCCCATCCCTCTAACCCTAGCACTTCTCTCATCAGAGGTGAAAACCAAAACCACCAACAGCTAACAAGGTCCTCAGCCAAACACACGTGAGTTGTGTCGCACTTGCTGCTGAGCCCTGGTGCCAGAAAGGGAGGTTCAGAACTTGCGGCAGGCGCATCCTAGGGAAGTGGGACCCTTAGTAGAAAGAAGGTGAACACAAGCTTGAACTTCTGGTCCTGGGGCACATGCACCAGTGGGATCCTTGTGGCTAATTAAATTACTGTGCTAAATTACTGTGTCCCACTCCACCCCTGCTCCTGCTGCTGGAGAACTGCTCTGAGCTTGGAGGGCAGCACACTCCACAGGCGGCACTAAGTTCTCTTCATATCCATGTACAAACAGCACAGATTAAATTTAGCAATAATTTGGAGCACTTGGCCCAGTGTTTACTTACATGCAGCCTGTCCTTGCCTGCAGATGTTAACCACAGGCAGCAGACACAAGCTGTGCAATGCATCTCTGAATATTTCTGTGGCACTAAGGAAAGAAGAACCAGGAGCAGGCTCTAGTGCTGGACTCAGTATTAATCCACATTACTTACTGGTTCGTTTTTTCCCTGTGTCTCTCAAAATACCTTTGTCCAAGACAATGCCCAACCAGAGTTTAGTCAAGCCTGTGTCTAGTCTGCTTCTTTCTGTTTTACAGCATTCCCTAACACTACTCCAGCAGGCTTTTCATCCTCAAACACCTCCATATGATTTTATGTCACAATCCAGGGCATGAAACATGGACCTCACAGTCTTCTTGTAAAAACATAACTCTGACGGGCTTCAGCCTTGCCCTGCACTGTTTTAGAAACTTTGAGCTGAAAAGGTGAATAAAGATGACATCTGAGGGAAAGGCATACCATGAGGTCTGCAGATCTTGAGCCAAGGTGGTACAGATGCAGTTTGCTCAGGAGGAGGCTTGTCCCATTCAGTGTACAAAAAGCCGGGTGGTGCCTGCTAAATGTGCACTATTAATTCAGTCACACTTTGCGCTGGGGTCTAGATTGAGTGAAATTGGAAAAGATGACATCGGTTCCAACTTCCATGTCGTGTCCTGACTTCCTTCTAGCCTAGGGTGCTTTTCAAGTGAACACCAAGTTCTGTTGCAGTTGTGGTCGGTGTCACTGCTGGGAGCGTATCACAAACCCTACAGCTAGGGCAATGCTGGTGACTACCACACAGGGCTACAGTGGTCAACCAACCCACACTGGGGAAGCTCCAGAACAGACAGTCCCTTAACTCCAGGGTCTCAGCATTGTCTAATGAGAGAAGAGGGAAGGCTGTATTTTCTAAAAATGGATGATAGAATCCAGGATGAGGATGGAAGGTAAGAATATAGTCAGCCTGGGAGAAAAGTCTTATATTTGCAGTTAGTTTTGCAGTATAGGAAGAAGTGATGACAGCCTGTTTGCTTCCATCCTAATCCCTCTGTCATCTAGTCCTGAGAGAGGAACAGGGTCTCTACATGGGGCACGCTATATTTTTAATCCAATTATAATATGGCTCAATCCCCTTCCTACAGCTTAAGCTGACGCATGAATACAATTAGACAGCAACTGAGTTTAATAGCCATAGCCATAAACTTGACGGTTTGCATAATTTAGATGGGGATTTCCTTGGAGATTTGTTGGAAATATTAAAGTTCAGGTTTTGCTTTTGTTTTTTCTTCCAGTGGTGAAAGTGAAGACTACAGCTCTTCAAAGGCCATAAATACAAAGCTAATTTCTCCGGAAAGAGGGGCCTGTGCAGTGAACAGCCTTACCTTGGAAACATTGTTGTGGAGTTGCTGTTAAGTTCAGAGCGGGTGTTAAGTAATAGCCTGCAGTTTGAAGGATTGGGCCTAGATCCATGGAAGTGTATGCAAACCTATTGTTACTTGTTTTTACATAGCGCTTTTAGATCAAATGTGTGACAACAAAATATGCGATTTCTACAGACAAATTGAAGAATGTGAATACCAAAAAAATAAAGAAAACAAACCAAAAACTGTTGAACTCTTTGATGGCAGAAACCAGGCATGTGCTTACAAGGAAGGGTAAAGATGATATGGCTGTCTTGCTGTCAGTAACACTGGCCAGAGGAACAGTAGGACATGGGAAAATTTATGTAGCTAAATTGTTGGCTACCACCCAGATCAGAGCTATATCTGATCCTGAAAGTACCTCACGGTATAATCCGTGAAATGGAAAAAAAAAAAATCTCTTTACTGACATCTTCAGGGTGCTTGCTGTGGATGATATGTACTTTAATGTCATTATAAATTAATACCTCATTACTATAATAAGAAAACTAATCCAAAATTAATTCTCTTTTTGCTACTCTGTTAATTTAATGCAGTATGTTTTGGACAGGTAAGTATTTAAAAAACGTAATTCAGCTAAACTGCCATAGTTAAGGTATGTCCCCAATCAATGATCACTGAGTTCTTTAGTGTGGAAATTTAGACAAAACACAATCACAGAATCACAG
>NW_009702687.1:0-2884 GCF_000703405.1 Apaloderma vittatum
GAAGAAGCTTGAAAAATGTGCGGCCAGGGCTGGGTCTGCGGTGGAGAGCACTGCTGGTGAGAACAGTGAGGGAAGCCTCCTCAAAGCCCATCAGAATAAAGGTGCAGGACCAGAAAAAAATGACGAAACCGGCAAAGCAGTTGTGTTAAACTCCTCTTTATCGGTCAAGGAATCTTCCTCGGTTGGTAAAACTATTTTACCAGCGGTGGTGTCTCTCCCGGGTATGTCCAAGTCCAAGGTTCCGGTACGGAGAAACGAGCCGTCGGCGTGGAAAGCCGGGGAGCAGAAAGCTCCCTCGAAGCCTGAGCCCCAAGGCCAAGCGCCGGCCGAGAAGAAGACCCCGTCGAGAGAAGAGGAGCGCCCGCAGACCAGCGTGGAAAAGCGGCCGCGGCAGGGCCGGCAGAAATGGCGCCGCCGAGGGCAAGGGAAGCGCCGGGAGCAGCTCGTCTCCGCAAGAGAAGGACTGGCGAGCGGAATCTAGGGCTAGTTCAAAACAGTCTCAAGAGGGGGAGAGTAGATCATCCAGCGCGAAGAAAGACGCCGGCGGCAATAAGGTGAGGAGGGCAGGAAGGCCGGTGCCGCGTAACTAACTCCGTGCTTCTCCCAGCTGTTGGCACGAGGAGATTTCTGTTCCCTTTTCCCTTTCCCCGAAGTCACTCAGCGGGTTTTGGGGCCAACAGACTGGTTGGAATAGCGAGATGATGGGCAACCACTTGCTTTTAGATGCCGCCCCGTGTGCAACGTGAGTACGTAACTGCTTTGAAAACGCTACTTGGAAAAAAAAAATAAAATAATAAAAAAAAAAAGGCAGGAAGGTATTTTTGAAGCGAGTCTCGATTGAGTGTCGTAATTTTATGTTCCTGGATTAGTTCTGAATGGGAATTAATAAGCTTTCTGTCCTTTTTGTGAGCTGATATTCGCTTTGTCAAGTCTGTTTTACTGAAAAAAACACCCAAAAAAGGCTGCTAAAGCGAGGTGTTACCTGGGACTCGGTGCCAGAGACTGAAAGCCTGGACTCTGCCGCAGCGGTTGGCTTGGTTCTGTACTTGCCGAGCGTGTGATCAGGAGCAGCAATCTGGACCACTTTAAAAAAAAAACAACCCCAAACACCAAAAAAAGTTCATTAAGGGAAAAAATAGCTGAATTTTTGTAATTATTTTTTCTCTTATGGACACGTTAGTTGGCTCGCCCGATTTCACGCGAACTGTCTTGATTTTGCAGGCCTCTCTCGGCGCCAAAACGGCAAAAAGCGACGCCGGCAGCGGCACGAAACAAAAGGAGGTAAGGACGGAGCCAGAAACGGACGTGGAGTCAGGTTGGCTTGAAAGTGAGCGCGTGTATGTGCCGAGAATCCTTGGTGTCCTTCTCCTAGAGAATTTGTTGTGGTTCTTACAAACCACGGACGTAGAACTCTTCACATCGGTTGGAAGAGTGGTAAAAGGAGGCATTTTGCCGGTGTCGTCCGTTTGAGAGAAGGAGAGTTAATTAATTGGATCCCTCGTTTATCAGGGAGGCTGCGCTTTTCCAGGGAGGTGTGAAAAGCTCCTTCTCGCGCTCCTGGGTAGCTCGGGCTTTGGGACAGAAAAGCGGGAAGAAGGGAAGTAAAAGCCCCCACTGGTGGGTCTCAGGGCTGGAGCGTTGCGGGATCAGAGCAAAGATCTCCCGGGGGAGTGGTGGGTCCCTGCGGGGGGAAGAAAAGGGGTTTCTGAGGTAACTTGAATCCTTGTATTGATCTACATCCAAATGAACTTCTCACACCCCCAGCACGGGGCGTGTTGTGTGTAGCAGAGAAGCTTTCACAGAATTACTGAGGCTGAAAAAGACCTCTGAGGTCATCGAGCTCCTGGCAGCTCTTCCAGGTGTGCTTGGTTTAAAAAAAAGGGCTTTGTAGGGGCAGTTCCTTCGTGCTGGTTTATTCTCCGCTGATCTAGGGCTGACGAGAACCCAGCGGGGTGTTCTCCTTCTCAGGGAGGAGAGCGGGCAGGAATGTCTGGGTTTGGGTTCTTGCTTTTTCTTCACCCACCTGGCCTGAAATAGTCCTCAAGGTTCTGCCGCGGCACGTGGGTGGAGGCGCACGTTACTCCTAGTTTTTAAAAAAACGCAAGTAAAGGCACGTAACTTTTGGATTTGAGCTGACTTTTTGCCAGAGGACTGGTTTTAGTATTTCCTTGCTGCAGTCTCACTTTCTAGCAGAGGGAAGTTCATCTCGCCTTGACCTTAAAGATTTGCTTTGACAAGAGGTTTTTTGATTCTTCTTGTGTTAGATCCCGACCAGTGTTTGACAGGAGGATGGGATATTTTGGGGGGAAGATAAAAATCAGAATCGTTCACTGAGGAAATGGAATGCATAATTTGGGTTGCGACGGGTATTTCAATGCATTTTACTATGTAAAATTAATTTAATTGACTTCAAGTTCCCCAGCTTATCCACCTTGTCCCACTATCCTGATTTATAAAAGTATTATAGCTCTTTTAGGGAACAAAGTATATTATTCGGTTCCAAACCCATGTCTGCTGTCTGTTCTAATGACCTAAAAGTAATCTGTGTTAATTCTGTCTTTTATTAAATTTGCCAGCTATCCAAACATCCCCCTCCAAGTGTTCTCAGCCACATGTGACAAGAAATTGCTGCTCATTCTTTCCTCAAATAAATTGTGGGAGCCATGGCAGGAGCTGGCCTGGCCCGACTGCAGGGTAGGAGGAGTTTTAGGCGTGAGGTGTGCTCTGGGGAGAGACTGAGGAGAATCAGAAGGGGTCAGGCTCCGTCCTCTTAAAGGCAAAAATACAGGGAGACGTTTGCCAGAAGGCTGGAGCTTGTCCCCAGGGCTGCTGACGGAAGATGGGCTGGCACAGGGGTCACAGAACCACCCAGGCTGGAGACCTT
>NW_009702688.1:0-278 GCF_000703405.1 Apaloderma vittatum
CGAGGAGCCGCGGAGGAAGGCAGTGCCCGTGCCCCGAGAAGCTGGCCGTGGCTGTAAAAGGGGACGTTTTGCTCCACTGACCTTGTGATCCTCCTCCTCACCCACCGCCCCCCTTTCAGCAACGAAAATGTGGCTCAGAAGACGCCTTGCTCTTCGTCTGCTCTGGAGAGATGCTGTCTGAACACCACAGCCCCGCTCTGCCCCGTGAGCAGCTTTCCAGCAGCATCGGGGGAATGAAAAAGAAAAAAAAAAAGAGGGGGGAGGGGGGGGGCGGGGGA
>NW_009702688.1:367-1170 GCF_000703405.1 Apaloderma vittatum
CGGACGCTTTGTGTATCTAACAGCTTCCTCCTTTTTCCCTCCGGAGCTCCATCGCACACCAAGGTGAAGCTATACCTTCCCGGCCATTCAATCAACCACTGCCAGACTTCTGTCGGGGGTCCCATCCCGAAGTCTTTTATTTCCTAGTTTTCTTTGTTCTCCTCTTTGCACGGGGGATTTTTTGTGGGTCCCCGAGCATCCTTTCTCCTCTGTCCTCGCGTGTCGTTGAACTTACCCCAGGTTGTTTAAATTCACCAATCACCGCTATTCTTTCCCGCTTAAGGTTTGCAGTTCAACTCTTTGTCCTTACAGGTACCAGTACTAAAATAACAGTTTTAAATCTTACGCTAGGTGTTTGCTGACAATAGCATATAAATAAAAACAAAACAAAAAACACCACACACACACACACAAAAACCCAACAAACAAACAAAAAAAAAAAGAAAACTCATTAGAAGAGTTATAGTTACCTTAAAAGGTAGCGTATTGCAGAGGTTGCAAAAAATCACAACGTGGTGGCTAAGCTAGTCCAGAGATCCCAGTGGCCGCATGAAAGAGTAAATCCCCTCGTTAGTGCTGGAAGGAGACGGTGGTTCCGGGGTTCCCCCTTCTCCCAGAGCTCAGTCTCCCCTGAGTTGTGGGCAAAGGGAGCTCGCCTGCAAGTTCAAATGCGAGCCTCAGCCACCCATCATTATTATATCGTTGTACCGTCAGCGCTGCAGAGGAGGGGCGCTGGCTCGGGGAGAGGAGGGTTCACAAGCTCTGCAAGAGCCTCCTTGCAATTTGCAAAGCTCCCACAGCTG
>NW_009702689.1:0-268 GCF_000703405.1 Apaloderma vittatum
TCGATGGAGCAGAGCTCGGTGTTTACGGTGCCCGCGTGGGAGCCACAGAGCCGGGAGAGAACCTGGCCGACCTTGGGCACTGGCGGCAGTTCCAACTTGAGCAGCGGCGTGCTGGAGTCCACCGCCGTGAACAGAAGTACTGGGGGGGGGGCTGGCTAGGGGGGTCACAGGACGAGTAGGGAGGGCTGGGTCCCATCCCCATGTCCCCACCATCCCCATCCCATCCCATCCCATCCCCTCCCATCCCATCACATGAATCTCATCCTGG
>NW_009702689.1:751-999 GCF_000703405.1 Apaloderma vittatum
GGGGGGCTCCCGCAGACGGCCAGAACCCGCTCTGGGGGCAGCTGGTGGGGGAGATCGCCTTCCAGCTCGACCGGCGCATCGTCCACACCGTCCTCCCCGACCGCCCCAACTTCTACGGCTGCACCGTGGCCAACCTCCCGCAGAAGATCCTGGCGGTAGGGCTGGCGCAGCCCCGGCAGGGACCCCCTTCCCGCTCGGGCGCCCACGGGTGCTCACCCCGCGCCGTCTCTCCCCGCAGCCCGCCGGCA
>NW_009702690.1:0-259 GCF_000703405.1 Apaloderma vittatum
GGGGGGGGAAGTAATTTAAGCCACCACTAACTCATTCTATTTTTTAAGGCGTTAAGCAAGGAGCCCGAGTCCGTGTGACGGCCGCAGAGGAGCACAAGCCTGCAAACAGTCTGTTCGTTTGTTTGTTTGTTCTTTTTCCCCAAATCAGCTCCTAAATTCGTAACCGGAGCTGACAAAAGCAAAAGGACACATTTGCAGCTAAGCCGCAGCGGTGTCCCGAGCCAACCCCTGTGCGTGGCTGCTGCTGCCGCCCCGCGGG
>NW_009702690.1:648-870 GCF_000703405.1 Apaloderma vittatum
GTAGCCTCCAATCGCTTGATTAAATGTATCTCAAAATGTCTTCTGTTAAGAGACATGAACAATAAGAGAGCATTTGACCTTGCTAAAATTCCCTCCGTAAGCTGCAGCACAGGTAAAGCACCACTGCTTATCTTTGCAAGCCACCTTAATTAATCCCTTTCAATTAATGGCACATTCATCAAGGCTGGCCGCTTCCCTGCCAGGCTCTTTGGCGAGCCCAGG
>NW_009702691.1:0-1101 GCF_000703405.1 Apaloderma vittatum
TGGGATTCAAACCTGGACCGTTTTGTAGCCAGAGACCTATTAATAGCCCCGCCGGGCTATAATTAACAAAACGAGGAGCCACGCTGCCCGGGCGGGGGGAAACCGCAGGGGAAGGAGAGCAGGTACCTGCCCAGCTTCCCCCCAACAACTGGCCAGAGCTGCCCGCCCTCCTGCCCAGCACCCCCTTACCTCCAGCGGGGCGTTGGGTGGGTCCTGGGAACCAGGGCAGGAGCAGAAGGAAGAGCAGGTACACCAAGGAAAGGACGTTGAAGCGGAAGAGGCAGGCTGGGGAGAGGGGAGAGGGGAGAGGGACGGGCAGGGGTTAGTGCCAGGGTTGAATTCCCCCCACGCCGAGGATGGCGCCCTGACACACGCCCAAAATGAGTTAACCCAAAATGGCAGGTAGTCCCGGACCAGGGTTCCAGCCCAGCAGAGATCACTGAATGTCACAGAATCGTTAAGGCTGGAAAAGCCCTCTAAGACCATCAAGTCCAACCATCAACCCAACACCGCCACGACCACTAAACCATGTCCCCAAATGCCACTTCTACACGTTTTTTTGAACATTTCCAAGGTTGGCAACTCCACCACTGCCCTGGGCAGCCTGTGCCACTGCCTCACCACTCTTTCAGTAAGGAAATTTTTCCTAATATCCAATCTAAACCTCCCCTGGTCAACCTGAGGCCATTTCCTCTTGTCCCTGGGAGGAGAGACCAACACCCACCTCACTACAACCTCCTCTCAGGGAGTTTTAGAGAGCAACGAGGTCTCATCTCAGCCTCCTCCTCTCCAGACTAAACCATCCCAGCTCCTTCAGCTGCTCCTCATCCCACTTGTGGTGGTGGGAAGAGAAGGACCCAGGCTCGGTCAGTCCTGGTGACCCACATGGGTGGCACAGGGAAGAAAGGAGACAGCCAGAGGTCTCGGATGTGTGGGGACAAGAGCCACGATCAAAATTTGCCACATTTCCACATCATCCCTGCAAGGTTTGCTGCCCCGGGGCTGGCGCAGCCCCTCACCTGCACCCGGCCCCGCTCTGGGCACGCCACCAGCCCGTCACCTTCCCCTTCGCTTATTTTTAGACCTAAATTACAGCTCGTT
>NW_009702692.1:0-803 GCF_000703405.1 Apaloderma vittatum
GCAAAAATGCAGACTGAAATGAAAGCTCTGTGCTCACCCCTCTCACACACACACATACACACGACACAGCTGAGCGCCCAACTCATGCAAGGTTCTGCTCACATACCCTCACGCAGTCAATGCATACACGATGCAGCCTGCCTGCATACGCACCCGCCTTTCCCGCTCAAACACAACCTGCTGCTTTGTGTGCCAGGTGAGCCCACTCTGCCCGTCCGTCACAACCCCGTGGCTGCAGGGTCCCCCCACAGTCTGTGGGGTCACCCCGTTTACAGTTGAAGAAAATCGGGACCTGTCACAGGAACGTTAGGGAAATGGTGGGTCTGCAGGGCAAAGAGGATGGGCATCCTCTTGGGCTGTGCACAAAGACCCTTGACAAGGTAGAAGCCACAGGGTTGGCCACACAGCTGGGCCAGAGTTGCCAGGCCAGGGTGCCCGCTCCAGCTGTGGCACGACAGAATTCAGGAGTGCCAGGATGAAATGTGCCAAAGGGAGCCGGGTGTGAATGAGGCTTTGGTGTGCAAAAAGGCTGGGACAGGCAGGCCTGGCTGGGCAGGTGCAGGCGTGTGCGATGGGGCACGCCAGCAACACGTGTGAAAAGGCAGAGCTGGCAGGCAGAGGGCTTCGCTACGAGCTGAGTTATGGAAAATGACTCTTTCCAAGGAATTGCTAAAATTAAAGCAGCAGCGAGGCCAAACAAGCAGGAGCCAAAGGGGAGGGTGAGCAAGGACAGCGGAGTGGCCTCAGGGCGAGGAAGGGCAGGGTGGGCAAGAGGAGAAGGCACCCACAAAGGGCTCCCACCT
>NW_009702693.1:0-239 GCF_000703405.1 Apaloderma vittatum
CCCCTCGTTCCCATCTGTTGCTGACTCCGGCGCTTCACCCTTCGACGTTCCCAAATCTACTTTGTCAGAAGAATTTATAAAATAATTCCTCTTCCAAACTTGCTCTGTGCCCACGACTCGTGCCTCAACAACCTTCCTCCTTTGCTCTGGGAGTAAATCTCCCCCCAAACCCCTTCACACCAAACCTCCGCCGGGTTTTTTGTCCTCCCGTTCCTTGGTGCCGCCGGTTGCGAAATCGC
>NW_009702693.1:365-640 GCF_000703405.1 Apaloderma vittatum
GGGTCGAGGCCTGGGTGGAGGCTGCTGGTTTGCTTCTCCCTCTCGGCTCCTCTCCGCAGGCACCGAGATCTGGGGAGGGACGGGTGATGTCGAGCTTGTGGTGGGTCAGTAGAGTCCAGGCTTTCTCAAATCGTTAATTTGGAGCTTGTGCCTGCCAAGGTAACGAATCGTTTTGCTCTTTTGAGATCTCTCCTGGCCCAGCCCTGAGGTGGAGCCGGGGCAGGACGAGTCGGGGACCCATCGGGTGTTCCCAAACCTGTTCCTTTGAAGGAAAA
>NW_009702694.1:0-339 GCF_000703405.1 Apaloderma vittatum
TCCCACCCTCAGTTTGTCCAAGCTGGGTTGTTTCGTCACCTTGGGCTTCTCCTGCTCCAAACTCCACCAGAGCTGGGGGATCATTTTTTTTAGTGGGGGGGAACAGGTCCCAGCGCCAGGCAGGAGCAGGTCGTGACTCCTCTTCCTCACAGGCTCTGCACTTAACTCTCCCCGGGGACAAGACTGATCCCCACGTGCCTTCCCTGCGCCCCCCAGCTCCACCCCACAGCGACCCCCCTTGGGGGGAACAAGGAGGGGTGGAGGGGAAGGACGTGCCCCTCTTCCACTCAGCTTGGTGGGAAAAGGGATCGTAACTCTCAGCACCTCTTCTGCCCCCTC
>NW_009702694.1:405-753 GCF_000703405.1 Apaloderma vittatum
CATCTCTCACTCAGCTGGGGTTTTCCTTGCTAGAAAAGTGGTCTCTCGCCATCCTCAGCTGGGCCCTGGCATCTCTATTCCAGGGGGAGGGGAGGCAAGCCCCTGCTCCCCACCGAGCACGTCCCTGTCCCTGCTGCTCCCGTGACAGTAAAAAAGCCCCTTTTCCAAGATTTTAGCCGTGCATGTCCATGTGTCCGCTCCTCGGTCCCAGGCTGGGGGCACAGGGCAGCTCCCCCCTTGCTCCCAGCAGCACAGGGAGCCCAAGGGACCCGTGTCCTCAGGGGGGGCCCTCATCTCTGTCCCCTCCTCGGTGGGGACCAGGGGCACATCCCGGGGACGCTGGCTCCT
>NW_009702695.1:0-204 GCF_000703405.1 Apaloderma vittatum
TCCACCCCAGGGATTTTTTTCCGCCCCAGGGAGGGATTTTTACCCCTCCAGGGTGGGATTTTTACCCTCCCCGCGTTGGGCTTCACCCTCCTTCTCCCCTTCTCATCAGATCCGCTGGAAATACATGATCGTGGACGAGGGCCACCGCATGAAGAACCACCACTGCAAGCTGACGCAGGTGCTCAACACGCACTACGTGGCGCC
>NW_009702695.1:329-637 GCF_000703405.1 Apaloderma vittatum
GGTTCAACGCCCCCTTCGCCATGACCGGCGAGAAGGTGAGCCAACGGGGCGAGGGAAAAACCCCGGCGGCGCGCAAAACGTCGTCGCGCCGGGGTGGGAAGCTGGGAAAAACGCAGAGCTGGAAAGAAAACGGTGAAAAAAATTCCTCCCAGCGCCAAAAATGTGGCGTTTTGGGCTCTGGTGGGGGAGTTTTTGGGTGGTGGCGCGGCTCAAAGCGATCCCCGTCGGCGAGAGCTGGTCACCAGAGGGGGGATAAATGAGCCCAAATGGTAAAAAATCCCTCCCAGCACCAAAAATTTGGAGTTTTG
>NW_009702696.1:0-3853 GCF_000703405.1 Apaloderma vittatum
CACGGTGCCAGGCTGGCTCCTGCCGCGTGTCGCTCAGGTTTAATCCGCCGGCTCTTGGAAGGTTCCGTGTGAAAGCCCGGGCAGCACTTTGGAGTCTTGACAGCTCGAGGTAACCCGCGGCCTCAGTGTGGGATGCACTGAGCAACTCGGCTCCCTTTGGCCTCGGATGTTTTCGGTCCAGCAGCTGAATAACAAACTATTTCCATGGGTGAAGTCAGAATGCGGAGACCCAGCCTCCGGGGGACGCAGCTTTGATTTTTGCCTCTGTTTCTGTTTACTATTGTTGTTTATAGTAAACACCGGACAGTGAGTGGCTGAGAACAGCCATGTGGTAGCTCCTCTTCAGCAGCCGGGAATACCGGGGAAAAATGTTCTCCCAGCTCGGTTGAATTGCCTGAGCAGCGTGCGGAGCGTTGTACCAGGCTGCTGATGGAGGGACACTCGCCTCTCCTCCTCCTCCCTGCCTTCCTCTTCTCTTACCCTCACACGTTCTGGCTGGGCTGTGATGCCTACATGCGCTTGTTGGAAATATTTGGAGGATGGGCTGGTGGTTTCGTACCTCCCCTGTGCTCAGGAGCAAGCACCAGCTTTATTCCTCCCAGAGTAAAACTCGGCTCGTGAGGGGCTCGGTGCGGGACAGACCCCCGCGGGCTGCAGCCTCGCGCCCCGTGCGCTTGGGTAGTTCAGGATCTGCCCAGCAGATGGTCTGAAAATGCAGATGGAAATCAGGGAGTCCTGTACGATGGGCAAGAGGGAAATACAGGTATTTCTGTGCACTTTCAAATACTTATTTTATTGAAAGTTGAAGCGTGTTTTATTTGCGAGAGATGCACTGACCCTCGGTTCTCCTGTTCTTGTATTTACACCTTGGGAAATGGTAAATCTAGGTCTTGGTAATCTGCCTTTTAGTCAAATCGTTGGCATTAAATAAATCAGGCGATTGGCTAATTAGAAGGCGGCAAATGCAGAAGTTAGAACAGGAACTCGAGTGGCATCCCCTGCAAGTTGTGGGCCCGTGCCCCCTGGTCTTCCTTTGTGGAAAATTTTAATGCTGTTTTACTTTTGAGCCACTTCTCCGGAAACTTGATGAATTTTGAAGCACAATTTGATGTGTTTCAATGAAAAATGCTCTTAGGGTATAAAATGAGGGCATTATTCGTCAAGTAGCTGTGTTGCAGCCTAGGATGTGAGTGGTCTGGGGGTTGTGTCCTTGCTATATATCTAATTTAAAGGAATCTCTGAAACTGTGTTTCATAGCCTCAGGCATCCTGTGTCTAGAGAGGACCTCCAGTGATGCTGTTTCCAGACCCCGGGGGGTAAGGTCAGGTACACATCTAAACCCTTCCTGAGTCATGTTTCTTCTTTTAAGGCTCTTCCTGCTGGCAATTTCACATCCTGTGCAGACAACAAGCGCAGGGCTCAGGCCTCCTTACCATTAGGGACGTTTTCGTGGTGTTTAATCTGAATCTTTGTCTTGCACTTTAAACCTGTTCATTCATCTCTGATCTCCAGCGCACATGGAGAACGCACTACTCCCTACACCTCTGCAGCTAAATTTGAAGTATTTGAAGACTTTTTTTTTTTCTCTTCCTAAGCGGAACAAGCTCTGTTTCTCTGCTTTTTTTGCACAGGCTCGTCATCTGCAGGGCTGATCTCTTGCTCCTCTCTGAACTGCTGTCGATCTACACGTGTCTTCAGGCACTTGGTCGGGCTGGCTTAGCTGGGCTGCCGTGGAGCAGTTTTGGGTGTTGAGTACCGCTGTGTGAAAAAGAACCCAGAGCAGAAATTTGCATATTTGCATGTGGAACCATGTGTTTGTGGCAGAGGACTCGCTGGGCTCCTGTTTTGCAAAACCTGGAGCGGCGTGCGAGCGGTGTGGGCTCGGAGCTGGTGTGAGTTACAGCTTGGCATCTCTGGATCTCTTGAAGCAATAATGTTTGTATCTAGCCCCCTGTCTTTTTTCCTTTTCTTGGTGAAATTCAGTTTGTGGTGGGACAAGCAGATTTGGACTCATTTATTCATCCATTTATGTTTGAAAAGTTTCCTAACCAGATGGCCAGGAAGGGTCCATGAGAAACGAAGCAAGATCCATTAAGGACAGAGCAGCAGCTTCAGCTGTCAGCTTCTTTTGCAAGGTGGTTAATGCCCTTCATATATGTATATTTTATGGAATTCAGAAGCATGCCAAGGTAAAAATCATCACCACAAACTCTCAGTGTAGCGGAGCTGTAACTCGGACCCCCTCCTTCACCCTAGCTGTACACCCAGGTGTAGCACGTGCACTCCAAGTGACGTGAACATTTTGTCTCATTTTATTTGCAGGATGACAGGGTTTTATCCTAAAAGAAAATGCCTTTTTTTTTTTTTTTTAATTCCAGTTGTAAAGAACTCCTTCCTTACCAAGCTTAAATATCTAACAGCGGAGACTGTTATAAAATGCTTGCTCAGTGTTTCAAGTGATAACACAACTCTGAGAGTAGCTGGAAGCGCACGAAATCTTCCGTCTGTAGTGCCAGGTCTCATCGGGATTGGAGCAAACAAGGCTTGTCCCTGCCTGGCGGTGTCAGACCAGGATCTGGTGGGGAGACTCGAATGCTGGGGTTCACCACCGCCTCGTGTTTGCCGAGCTGTGCTCCTTGCTGGGTGTCCTGCGCAGCATTCCCCGTTAATGGGACATTTCAGAGGGATCTTCAGTTGTGAGCTCTCACCAAGCTGAGGGAGAGTTTGGTACAGGGACATCACTGCAGCCCGCTTGGCTCTGAAAGCCTTAATTCTTAAAAGATCTCAATCTGCGTTAAATTTACTTAAAAAAACCAAAATAATACTTAGCTCTTTCACAGAAGTATCTGACAGACGACTGCTGGGCTCCATGGTGCTGCAGCCTGTGGGGTGTGCTCAGACACCTGCCCAGAGTTTCTGCCGCTGGAGCAGGGATTTACGCAGTTTGTGTCCGTGTCTCCGCTCTCTCTGTGCGTGGTCTTGCGGTTTTTGTGCTGACTTATCCTGAGCAGAAGTTCAAGACTGTGGCTGTGAACTGAAGGAAGAGATGAACGTCCGATTTGCTGCCTCTGCTGTTTGCACGGCAGCATCATCCAACAGGATGGCACGATGGACGGGGCGGTGACTTGCGCTGCCGTAGAGGACTCTACCAGCACGTGTCTTCCTGAGATCTGACTTTATCGGCAGCTCCCCTGTCTGGGTGGTGACTGGTCACTGGAGATAAGGGGGTGAGGGCAGAGATGAGTCGATACGGCTGTTACCAGCACAGGAACTGGTGTGAGGTTTCAGTGCGGGACTGTGGTTTTTTTTCCCTGAGACAAGCTTGTGCTTCAGAAATACGTGCAGCCCTCTCCATTTCTCCCTCAGTAGTTACTCTGTACGTGTTCTAAATCAGATGGTATTAGCACCAGTCAGAAGGCTACCTCCTTTGGCCAACTTCAGTTAGCTCTTACGTTTTCCACGCTGACATCGTGTGAACGGTCCAGAAACCTCCCCCTGGCTCGGTTCTGTTTTTGACAACAGAAACCATAGGAGTAGGTGCCAGTAGAAATTTGTGAAACTCTGTCTTTTGCCTGTTGGGGAGCATCCTGGCCCTTCCAGTGTGGCTCCAGATACGGTCCCTTCTCTTGAATATCGTGGCGAGGGAACCAGTTTGATTCACACATCGCTGGAGCTGTGTCTGCTGCGGTGTTGGGGGAGCAGCTGCACCCTCCTGAGCTGACCCAGGGTCCTGCTGGCCTTTGGCTCCAGGGGAGGCTCCTGCTGGGAAAAGCGGTTGCTTTCCGCCAAGGAGTTTGCCTCTGGGGGAGCCGGAGGACGCAGGTCTGTGTTTAGCGTTGGCGGAGCGCTGCGC
>NW_009702697.1:0-7538 GCF_000703405.1 Apaloderma vittatum
TCCTCGCCTTCTGGGTGTAGGGCAGAGCGAAGCATTGTGAGTCACTTCGGGGCTCAGGTGCTTCAAAGCAACTGTGTTGGAAAATAATCCGGAGGAGGTAGTTGTTAGAGGAAAGTAACGGCTTAATAAATGACTCGGGTATGACTGGCACCTGAAGCAATTGCAGTCTTTGAGCATATGTCATAGGGAAAACGTTGTTATCAAATTATAAACCAGAAGGTAATTGAACTCCAAAGTCCTGAATAATCAGGTGTATGTTATGCTTAACCTGCATGTACCACTGTTAAATCCATGAAACAGATGCTTCCTTTTAGGCAAGGATATCTGTAGGATTGAGAATTGGAAACTGAACTGCTTTAACAATATAAATTGATTGATCTGTTGTATTTAGTTTAAACAGAAATCCCGTTAAAAAAACCAAAAGTGTACAACTTTGTGTCTTGATTGTGTTTTGGCAGTCACCCCTGGGAAACGGTGACAAAGGCTGCCATGCAGAAGTACCCAAATCCCATGAACCCAAGCGTGGTTGGAGTCGATGTCCTGGACAGACACATAGACCCTAGTGGGAAGTTGCACAGCCACAGGCTCCTCAGCACAGAATGGGGAATCCCCTCCATTGTGAAATCGGTATGTATTGCATCAACGAGCTTGAAAAGGGTGCCAGAGGGAGGGCAAGCTTGTAAACCAGGTGTGGTAATAGACATGTGTCCTTTCACAACTTTAATGGTGTAAAATTACAAGCGTTTATATATTGGGAAAGCTCAGCAGCAGGACACAGAGTGACTTCCTGATAGCCAGAAATTCCCTAGATCTTAGATAGCTTCCATCTTGAAAATGAGATCTAACTCAACTGAATAGTTTTATTTTAAGCCAAACTCTAATTCTGTTGTCTCGGTGTCTGTTCAGTACAATAACTATGGGTTATGCATTTAAAGGCACTAAAAGGTTGCAGTTGGTTAGAATAATTAATTCCGTATTTGTTTGCCTGTCTTCTAGCTCATCGGCACATGCAGAACAAAGACATATGTTCAGGAGCACTCTGTTGTTGATCCAGTGAAAAAAACAATGGAGCTTAGATCCAGTAATGTAAGTAGCTGTGGTTTGTGCAACTGAAATAGGTTACAGCGTATAGTAATATTTTGTCTGTTTGAAAAGGAAAATCACTTGCAGATTGCGTTAGAACAATACAAGTTCAATGTTAGAGTAACGTGCTTATAGTCAACTGGTTCCGTTTTTCAGAAAGGAGATACCAGGTTTTTGGAACTCATCGGGACCAAAGCATCTGAACATACCGATGGACAGGACAGGAGTAGTTTTGGGGCAAGGGGATTGTTAAGAAAAAAATTTAAAACAAACTTGGTGTACACTGACACCATTTCCTAATCACGTAACGTTTTGCTCTTTGTACTGCTCCATCTGTCTGGTCCCACTGTTGACAGGTTCTTGGAAACTTGGCGGTGCATATTGGTAAATGAACCGAAAACTTAAGGAAAGAGAACTAGATCAGCAAATGCTGAACTTGGAGATCTTTCTGTCTTGTTCTACAGCCCTGATACTTGTGGGAAAAGTGTAATTTTTAAATCAGATTCAAACCTAATGCTTATATTTACTACAATCCTTTAGTATATTTATCAAGGTGTAATGCTTCTCTTCTACAGATTTCGTTTACAAACTTAGTGTCGGTAGATGAGAGGCTTGTCTATAAACCACACCCTCACAAACCAGACAAGTAAGTACCTCTTTGTATTGAGATTGCCCTACAGTACTACAGACTTTGGCTTTGGAATTTCCATGTTTTCCCTTGCATTAAAGACGAGGTTTACATCGCCTCTGTTTTATGGTAACTTGTCTAAAAAAGAGTTAAAAGGACTCTCATTTTCTCTAGTGACATTGCTTCTGCTGAGCGCTACTGGGAAGCTTAATGTCATGCTGTGACGGAGTCCAGATCAGCTTTTCAGGGAGTTGTCCCGTGTCCTACCCGTAACTGAGTTTTTACACGTTTTCAGTTATCACCTCCTTAGTTTTGGTCTCTTCATCAGCCTAGAAGGCACATTTCTCTGCCTTTAGTCTATAATTTTGGAGATTTGGGATTTGTGGGGTTTGTTTAAGGCAAGTTTAGAACTTGTACTGCTGGAACTAGTGATAATTCTGAAGGCTCTTTCTAGGAATTCAAACATAAGAGGGGTTTTCTTTCATGACAGTCGCAAATGTTAAATCCCTGTTGACAAAGGGCACGTGTTAATACGGTTTTGCCTGTGTACCTTCATTCCAAATCTGCTGCTTCCACTCTTAACTTCCTGCTGCTAAAGATAGAAATAATTGAGTGCCATAAAGGGACACTTGGACTTCGTGCAGACTTGGTATTTTTATTTTATGAGCAGAAGCATGAAGCAGTTAAACACCGTGGAAGTGAGTTGTGTTTATGGGCAAGTAGTTCTGTGTCACACAACAGAGTTGATGGGAGAATGTACTTGTTGGGGAGGAGCGAGTTTCTTTCAGCGACACATTCTTTTAGACTATTCAGAATAATTCATTTTCCTGCTCTCTGTTTCAGAACCATTTTGACACAAGAAGCAATAATATCTGTAAAAGGTGTCAGTCTTAGCAGTTACCTAGAAGGGCTAATGGCAAACACAATTTCTTCCAATGCTAATAAAGTAAGTATGACCTTTGTGTAGAATGTGTGACCACTAGCTAAATGACAAAGGGAATAAAAAAAAAATCTGTTTTTGTCTTTGTCAGCAATCGTAGGAAGGGTCTGCATAGTTCTACTGCATTTGCTATAGAGACTGAATGCTCAGCTTGCTAAACTTCCTTTTTTTTTTTCTCTTATGAACGGAGATAATAAATTATTATTGGCAAAGCTTTCTGTACCTTCACTGCAGAAAACATCTCCACTCACTTAACAGTCTGGCAGTGTCACTCTTCTGCTGCTCTCTTGATGCATCTATTAATTTTTTGTATTGAGAAAGGATACACACCCAGACAGACTTGAAGTAGCGATGTGGGAGGTGGTGTTTTAGTTGAGTCTGTCCTCTGGGAATCCAGAGATGTCTTGAGCTCAGCCTCGAGAATGGTAAAACGATCTGGAGAAAAAGTCTTTCGTGGTTCATAACGTGAGCGCTGCTGACATAAAGAATTGTTTCATGAAATGTAAGGCAGTACATAAATACCTGCCTCTAGGTCTTCCTGCAGTACTTTGGTTACTGAAGTAAAAAAATAACAGAGGCAGGTATTTCTGTACCTTTTCTTCCTTTTTCAACTGTTGTGTCTTTACTAATTTTTAGTAAGATAGAATTTAACTTAGTAAATAAGATTTTTATGCTGATTTATACACTTTTCTGTAACTGCAGGGCCGTGAAGCATTGGAATGGGTAATTAACAGACTGAACGCTGAAATTGAAGAGTTCGCAGCTTCAGCTAGAGGAACCATGAGGAATTCAATGGCAGCAGCAGCATTTGTAGAGAAATGATAGTAAATGTACCTGTATTACTAATAAGGTTTAACTATTTAAAGCTTTTCTCTAAACCTAACTACAGGTCTCCTTTGTTATTTAAAGGCATACCTGTGTATTGGGCATGGTTCAAATTTAATTTGGAGAAAAGCTGAATTCTTACTAATGAGGCTGACGTGCAAAGCCCAGTTCATATATTGGTTCAGCTGGACCGAATTTCGGTTACAAATGAAGAAAAAATTTTCAAGGCTAGTTCCTGTACGTACACTAACTTATAATGTTTGCAGACGTGAACTAGCCTCATTTACCGATGAGGCTGCATGTGGTGGAGGAGACTGGCATGTTGGGTTAACTTAGGTGGAATTTTTATTTCTGTGTGACTGAATGGACTACCTCTTCTGGGACCAAGCCCAAAATTGAGCAGAATGGTTTGTTCCAGCGTTGTTCCGTTTGTTAATTTTTGACGATTGTGTGATACAACTTGGTTTAATAGAAAGTGTATTACTTGATGCTTGAAGTATAAAAGAATATACAAAGTACTTTTTATAAGCTTTTTAACTTGTTTGACTGGTTGAGCTAACACGGTACTCAAATGGGTTTTCAGTCAACACAGGTAAACCACACAAAGTGGCCTTTACTTACCAAGACCTAAATTCTACTCCTAAATTCAACATTATTGAGCTAGGTGTGCAGGAACTTAGAGAAATTTAAAATAAAATTTTAAGTATCTCACTTTCTAAAAGCCCATTAACTAAAGGGGTACAATAAGTATAGAGCCTTAAAATCTTGCAAGCTGCTAGGGCATCTAAGAGTAGTAGGCCTCCACATCCAAATGTCAGAAGAACCACTTAAAGGACAAAAAAAACTTTGCAAAGCTGGCTAGAGAAATACCTAAGCATAAGAGGAAGTAATAGTAAAGAATGTAAATGATATATTCACTAACTGGATCAGGATCCAGAAATGACCTATTAGATCAACTAAATGCTGGGTTGTCCTTTAATTTCAACAGAGTTCCAGAAGTTCCTTTACCATTTGAACTAATCACCTCACAAGACAAGGATCTTCAAATTGAAACCTTGAGAATAAAAAGTTTTCTACAGTTCCTGTTTGTTTCTTGGTACTCGCTGTAGATTTTTGGTACTGTCACCACCCGTTAGCTGCGGGAGCTGAAAGGTCAGGCCTCGACAAGCTCCCTTACATGGTGTCCCCGCGCGCTGGCAGTCCTGTCGACGTGAGCACGAGCTCTCTGCCCTACTGGGCTCCTTCAGCGTGAAGGAAAAATGGAAATACACAGCCCGGAATTACCTGGTGCTTGTGTTTTGCTGCCAAAGGCTGTTCCTGGAATTTTGAGTCAAAGCTTACAAGTAAATTCGAGGCTCTCTTAGCCTTTAAGAACCGTCATGTCACCCGCCCCAGCGGATTTTGTGTTGCATGCCATTTCTGTTCTGTCGGAATTGCCTGTTGACTAGGGTCTGAGATTTGGAGAACCAGAGCTTATTTTAGGTGATAAAACACATGCAAACACATTCTTCTGTAAGATTTGTGTACAGGAAAGAAAACAGGGGTATGTGTATGTGTGTGTATATATATATAACTTTAAAAAAAATAACTTCTAAATATTTTTCTAAAAAGAACTTGAGATTACTGAAAAGTCATTGGGGTTTGCTATGCTTTTACATGAAATTATTACAACTGAAACAGCATTTCAATTGAAAAAATGTATACGAAACTTCTGCAAAACTGTACCATCATTTCTGATAAAAGTGCAATGCATTCTAAATATTTTTCTAAAAAGAAATTGAGATTACTAAAAAGAAGTCACTGGGGTTTGCTATGCTTTTACATGAAATTTTTACAACTGAAACAGCATTTCAATTGAAAAAGTGTATACGAAACTTCTGTAAAGCTGTACCATCATTTCTGATAAAAGTGCAATGCTTGAAACTCATTTTAAATGTTTGTTTAGCCGTTAGCATCACTTGCTATTTTAAAGTCAGGGTTTTTTCTTTTCCTAATTTTTCTGCACTGAGGACTGCATAGTGGGAACTCACAGTTTGCCCTTGCACTGGAAAAACCTTACTGTTTCCTTTTTGCAAGCATTCGACTTCTTGAAAGAACATTATTTTCTTTATTTTATTTATATGCCTGCATTCTCATTCTGTCAGAGAGCACGGCTTTCTGTATGTGCCGCTTTTTAAATAAAATTTTATTTGGGTTCTGGCTAGTTCTTGAGACTTCCTCATCTATTTGGTTATTATAACTCCTAGGTGAGTAACCTAAAATGAAGGGGGTGAAGGTGAAGCAATAGTCTGGATTTAGTAGCTTCTTTTATTGAAATGCATATCTGAAAGCACTCGTTTACAGCTGCTGTGGTCTTTTTGGCTTCTTAATAACTGTTTCTCTGCAAATGTGACATAACTAGTGACCGGATTTGACATTTTGCTACGTGCTGTGGCAGGATTTTCAGTGCCTTTGGAGCGAGAGCTGTATGCCACGGTCAGCTGGTACGGAACGTGTCTCCGCATGTGGAGTATTTAGGATGGCACTGTTAAAGCTTTTGTTTTCACTGCCTGCCTTCTGAAGTTTTCAGTAATAAATCGTTAGGTTTCCTTGCTGTTCATTGTCTTAATTATTCTGGATGACTTTTTCATGTTCCTGTGGTCCTTAAGTACTCCCACAGCTGCTGAGGATTTCTGCCAGGAGGAGGGACATGCGATTAGTCTCCAGAGCATCCTCCTAAAGCAAGTGCCATCTAGAAATGCTCTTACAGTTGATTTAAAAACAGAAGTTTACATCACAGTAGCTGGAAGTCTGAGGTACTGGCAAGCTTGTTGCCCTCTTCTGTTGAGACTGAACACTTGCATCACCTGCCAGTTCTGTTGGAAACTGTGCTCTTGAATTCTCAAACATTTGCACGGACATAGCCCCGTGCCTGGGGAGAGAGTCTTCTGAATGAGACTGCTTGCCTGATCTGTATCTAAAAGCTGAAAGAAGGAATGCAAAAATTACTTTTCCTCGGGTTTTATATAAGAACTGGCCATACTAGTGGTGGGATTTTAGTGTTAACTTAGTAGAGATTTTTTTCCTTACTATAAATTACACTCACCTTATCCTGCAGTTCTCAGGATGGCTAAAGCAGCAGTATAATGGATTAACCTGTTCTACGTTAACCGCACACCATTCTAAGAAGAATAAATCGATGGGGTTTTAAATTCTTTTCAATGCTGTGTAGCTGTCTAGCTTCCATTTACCCATCTACGCTATAAACCTGTTAAAACCTTGTATTTGTGCACCTTGCTCATTGCCTGCTGCTCTCATGTTCTGTGCGCACATGCTGCTGACAGTCCCAACTGATGAAAACTGCTACCATGGAAGAAAGCAAAATCCTAAATTTGCTGTGACACGGAAATGACTTGTGTCTATAGGAACTCTAAAATAATACCAGTCAGCAACAGAAACGAAGTACTTTTTTTTAAGAGGGTTAATTACCTGAGAAGTATTTCTTGTTGCTGACCATGGGTGTCAGCACCTGTTCAGTCCCACAGCAGGTGACAGTGGCTATCGCTTGGTTGGTTGGGGAAAAACTGTGTAATTTCCTACACTGTTGCTGATCTGTCTGTTGTGGCCTAGGCTTGCAGTGAAACTGCGCAGTCTAGGATATTTTCAATAAATGTCATATAAGGGGAACCTAAGCACCCACTGTCTAGTAGCCACGGCCTGTCAGAGCCGCGTGGCGCTGGCAGTGCCAAGGGAGATCGGCGTCCCGGGGAGGGCCACGTGCGGAGAAGCGCTCACAAAGGGAGCTTGTGTGAAAGCACCAGTCGTTCCAGACTCCTTCCGTTTCTCCAGGTGAAGGTTGTTTTGCTTGCACAGAACCTGTTCCTTTCTTAACTAATTCAAAAGCTTTGCTTTAGATGTTGCCGTTGAATTGATTCTGAAGGTGAGGTTACATGTAACTGCTAAGCTGAACTAATTGCTGGGATGAACAGACCCAGTCCTGTGTCCGCCTGCTTTTGTCTTCCCGCCTGTGCTCTCCTACTTCCTCCCTTGCACTCCACGTTGGTTGGTTGAGCCAAGTCAGCA
>NW_009702697.1:7569-7855 GCF_000703405.1 Apaloderma vittatum
AGAAGCGATAAAATCTTTATGCGGCCAGCAGCGAGGTGAGACCCCCTGAAAGAGGAGGAAAGGAGGCTCTCCCCATCTGTAGGGAGCTGTGGGGAGCTACGATTCTATTGCCTCTACGATGTGTGTTACAGTAATTTCCTACTGCATCTGCTAAAATGATTATTTGATGCTGTAAAAAAAAAAAGTATGTTATTAAAACAGTAAAAATTACAGTTTTCTAAAACAGTAAGTTGGTAAGTTAAAGTCTTCTCAAATATATATCGCAAGTTTCTCACAAGACGGCTTT
>NW_009702697.1:7954-14174 GCF_000703405.1 Apaloderma vittatum
ATATATCAACTAGAATATAACAAAACTAACAACATATGTAACAAATATTTTCCTAATCATGTACCCAATCCTTTTTACACAAAATTAAATTAAATTGCCCTTGCTGTGGATTTTGATATCCTTAGAGCTTGTTCAACTTTGTGGAGTCTCTGGTAAGAAATCTGTTTTAGAATACAGCAAGTTGCATCATTTGGATGAGTTCTTGTTAGAAGATTTTTGGGGACTGTGTAGCTATTATTTACCTGTGAGGCAAGAGGTTTGGCTTATCTAGATTTAAACTCATTTACATACAGCAGCTACAGCAAAATCTAGTAGGTATGTTGTGAAATTGGAAGTAAGTGCATCAGAACCTATACTTGGAATTTATTTATATTTTATAGTTGTATCGTATTCTGACTGATCCAGCTGACGTACTAGAAGCAGGTAAGCTCCTTAGGCTGGTGCTCTATGCTGTCTCTATTTATTTATAATTGCCAGTTTAAGGGACATTCAGCAAGCTGTGCCATTTTCCTGTGAAAGGCTGGAACGACTGGAAGCAGGGCATGACCGCACAGACGGTATTTCCCTGGCTACAACACGAGATGCGATAACGGCCCTTATTTACGTAGGATCCCAAGTCTCTCCTGTCTCTCAAAGAAGCGTAGAGCACAGATGAGACCGACACATTTCTGAAAAACGGGCTCCAGCCACTGACGTCACCTCAATGTTTTTAAAACTTTTACTCAATGTTATCATCAACCAGGGACAGAATATTTTACATTATCATGCTATTTTGTCATAACAACATTTAAAAAGTAACCTAGCTAACAGAAGTCATTAAACACATTAAAGCAGAAACTAACATACAAGATTCTTAAAACTTGAGTGTACCTTAAGTCTGCTGCAGATCCTGGGTCCCTCCAGAGACTATTTACGCCAAATTTTGTAGAATGGGCAGCTGGGAACTTGGATGATACTGCAAAATTATTTTTTACTTGGAATTCCTGTGTCCAAAAGTTAAAAGCTAATGTCTTCATCTGCTTCATCAACCAACCTCTCAAATGTCGTCCTGTAACAGGGAACAGCACAGAACTGCAACTTCATTTTAAGATTAGAGCTGACTTCAGAGAGTGTTTTCTGCTGGTGCCCTCTGCGGAGTGCTGTCCTTAGCCAGGAGGAGATTTAAGAGGAGATGACCCGTATTGTCACCAGCATGGCAGGACTGCCAGTAGCTGTGGAACAGATTAGGGTCAGCGGCAGAGAGAACAGCAGAGCTTTTCCAGCACAGCCCAGAATGTCTTACACAGGCCGAGACAGGAGATAAATCCACAGCTATCAAAAAGGTAGGAAGCATTATTACTGACTTGTACATTTTACACAGTAGTGACCATAATTCTGTGTTCCTTGACTGTGTTATTTCATGGGAAAATGTGCAATAACTTTGTCATTTTAAATTAAGGCAGAAGGAACACAGTGAGGAGGTGATGGACCTTGCAGTCTGTTGGAAATCATGCTGATACTGGCTTTTTATTGCGTTGTAATTTGCCCTTTGTATAATTATTTGTTCTCACCTGTACAAAGCACTGAGGAAACTTTCAAGATTGAAATCAATCACAAAATGATAGTGATGTTAGATAGCATGGGACTTTTTTAAAGGCTTAATTATTTTTATTGCTTTATTATGCATCTAGGGCAGCAAGCAAACTTGTAGTTTACTGTGCAGGATAAGAAAAATTCATTTGGTTTTGCCTTTCGATCTATAAACATTGTACTCTTGGTAGAAGTACAACCATGTTGCATGAGCCCTAAAATTGCAGCTGCATTATGATAAAGTGTATTCAAGAATGATTTTGGGTCTCATCATTGGTACATAATCAGCTTTTTTTATAGTATAGAAACTTTCGTGTTGTGCTAAATCCCCCCAGTTTTAGTATTTGCATAATAAGACAGCATCTCTGTCAACTTCAGGCCCCGTTTAGCAGACACCTGCTTCAGTTAAGAGGTGACCTCAGTGGGAGTTCCACCTGTGGCGATTATGGTAAATCCATTATACATGCATCTGGACATCAGTTGTGTAATAATACGGGCAAAGCTTGGCTGTATTCACCTCAGAAGCTGCAGCCTCCTGCATCGTCCACGTTCTTTGTCCATAAAATGCTTTTGTGATGGCTCTCAAAAACTTTAGGGGCACTGCTGTGCCTGTGTCTGGGAAGTCAACTCCAGGTTTCAGCTACTCTCTGCTTTGCAGCACAGTCCTGAGACGAGAGAAGGCAGCTGTAGATCAGCCTCTTGATCTACTCATACTATAATTAGATGCACCTCTATGAACTGAAATATAAGCTGTTCTGGTCTCCTTAGAATTAGATGTCTGCCTTCTGTCAGAACTTCTCTCCGGGATATTTTAATTAAACCATTTCAGCTAATCACAAACAAAAAATTACTGGAGTCCAGGTTTTATGTCCAGAGGTGCAAGATAAAAGTAATCAAATAAGACCTCTTCTTATCAGAAAAACAAGTAGAACTGGTGTTGCTAAATGTGTGTTTCTTAGTTACAGAATCAGTCACTGCAAAGAAACATAGTTCTCTTTGCCATTTTTGTTAGCATCATCAGGAAGATCCATACTTCTAGTTAGATGTTATGAATCAAAAAGAAATAATCCCTCATATCTTTCATAGTCCAAGGCCAGTTTGACTTGTTGTCATTTACAGCTGTGTGGTTTTTCAAAACCTCTCTCCAAAAGCAGAAAGCAACCTAGTATCTGAATATCCTATCACATCTGGAAAAGAACAAAAATGCTTTAATTTCCACTATTACATAACTATTACTTTATTCCAGACCTTCAGGAGAGGGAATGTGGCATTTGACAGGAGGTCATTCTTTGTCAGGCTATCATAGATGCGAAAATCTGGCTGAACAGGGAGAGACGTGCCAAGACAGAAGAATGTCTGCTGCTGTACATATTATCCTCTGTGAAGAAGCAAGAGCCCAAATAAGTCTGGGGGCTCTTATTACTAGAGCTTTTCTGCACCAAAAAAGAAACTGCTGAGAGACGAAAAGATTAAAGCTGTATACTTTGTTAGTTTCACAAGTAGTATTAGTTGGGTTTATTATTTCCTTTTGCTTTGTTTTGGTGTGTTATGAGAGATCTTTAGTTCCAAATACTTCTGATTTAACGCCAGTCACGTTATGGATTTACTTGGCTTTTCAGTGTCAACTCTTCAATCTGCCTGGACCTACCTGGTCTCACTTCTTTGGCCTCCCTGGACCCCTCCAGTGTGAAGACTTCAGCCTCCTTGGAACTCTTTAAAATCCCCTTTTCAGATTCTTTGGATTTATCCACTCTGAGCTCTTCATCCTCTCTGGACTTCTCCAGTATAACTTCATCTTCTCTGGACCTTTCAAGTCTCAAATCTTCAACCTCTTCGGACTTCTCCAGCACCTCCTCTTCAATCTCCTTAGAGCTCTCCAGTCTCACCTCTTCAGATTCCTGGGAACGCTCCAGTTTCACCTCCTCTATTTCACTGGATCTATCAAGCGTCACTTCATCAAGCTCTCCGGATCTCTCTGGCGACAGTTCTTCACTCTCCTTAGATCTCTCAAGTCTCGCCTCTATACCCTCCCCAGATTTCTCCAGTCCTGCTTCTTCACCCTCTCTAGACCTCTCCAGTCTCACTTCTTCGTCCTCCCTAGATGCTTCCAGTCCCACCACCTCACCTTCCTTAGACTTTTCCTGTGCAATCCCGCCACCCTCACTAGGTGTCTCAGAGCACTCCTCCTCGACCTCTCCAGAATCACTAGATCTCACTGATTTTAACTATTTCATGTTTCAGGGCTCCTCTGAATTATCCTCATCGACCTCTGAGGATGTTTCTAATCTCGTCTCTACACCCTTTCTGGATGTGTCCACTCTCACCTTTCAGGATGCTTCTTCCCTCACTTCCTCCGTTTCTTTGGACGTTTCTAATCTCACACCTTTAGCTCCCCCAGACCTCGCCACCCTCACATTTCTGGATGTTGCTAACCGCACCGCTGCAGCTTCTCCTGACCTCTGCATCTAACCCTCTTAGCAAATCCCTTCTCTCTGCAGCCTCGCTAAGCTTCCTAAACTCTCCTCCTCTACATGCGGTTTCCTAAGGTCCATCTCCGAATGTTCTCCTCTGAGGAAAGTTTAGGGCTTTAGAAACATATCCTGGCATCTGAACAGAACTGGGCATGAAAACAGGTCATACAAATCTATAACGGTGCCTTGTTTACAGCTGCATAAACATCAATATACGTTCTGAATTGTTTTGTAGAGCACAATTTCTGTCACTAGTCTGATTTCCATTCTGTCTCAGCACGGTACCTCTCCCAAAGGTTTAACTTTTTTTTTAATTCATGCTGAATTTTTTAATCTGTCAAGATTAACAAATAGTGAATAGAGCTAAACGTGCAAATAATTGCATCCAAATTGTGTATCTCCAACAAGGATGTAAATCTGAGTGCACACAGAGACTCTTCACGTGGAGGTACACGGAGAGATGATGTGGTGGGAAAGGAAAACTGGGGGAAAAGGAGCATGTGAGAGCCAGCGGGGGAAGGAGACAAATCAGAGAAGGCGTGATTTGGAAATAGAGGGACACACAGCTGGAAGAAAGATGTCCAACTCTGCTAGCATCGTGGGTTTTTTCCTGCCAAGCCATATTTGTGGCCTGGGCTGCCCATGAGGCTTAAAAGAATCTTACTGATAATAATTTCACCTATCAAATCAGCAGATGTTACCATTAAAACAGCATTTGTACACAACATCTCCTCTATCAGTAAGTGTGAGTAGTGCAGTTACTCGTGTTGCATCAAGTACGTTGCACAAGCAGCAGAGAGGGGCTTCCTTAAACCCCTGGTGCTTTCTTGTATCTTTGTTACCATTCTTATAGCTGCATTTTAGAAAACATTTTGTTTCAATATCATATCACTGGGCACCCTTTCTGTGTTAAAAGCGTTGTCAGAACAGGTAATTTTGAACTGATTTAATTTAGATAAGTTGCAAAGCTTTGCCACATCTGTATCAAAATTTGGATAAAATAAAAATAGCTCACAAAAATAAGGAAATAAATGCATAAAATACAAATTATTTTCTGCCTTATTCATACTAGTTATTTCTTTAAAATTAAGTAGGAAAGATTGTAATACATGGATTTTAGAAACGAACTCTAAATTCAACAGAGGCGAAGTTGTTCAGCAGTTATTAAAAAAAAAATTAAACCACAAATGGTCCAGATGGAAGGAACTAGTGTAATGTAGCATCCTAAAGCGTCCACTTTCAAAAATGTCATCACAGCTGGCACTAGCCAGAGTCTTCTTCAGTAATCTCAGTAGAGAGATTAAATAGGCAGACTAAGGACAGGAAATTCTTTCCCTCTTCCCACTCTTTCTTCCTGGCTGGTGTTCCTACTAATTACACTAATGGGCAATCTTCTCCTACTGTCATATGAGATCTCGGAGACAGACTCTGACATACCTGGTTAACAATTGCTCTTTTTGTTCTGGTGGACCTATACTGATATTAGGATGTGTGGATTGTTAATTGCAACGGCTCTGGACTAAGTGACGTCTCTAATAAAGCTGAAAATTATTCCGTGTTTTAAAAACGTACTGTAACATCACTGCAGAGGGATGTGAAATCACTGTGTGGTTTCCAGGGATTTGCTCTTCAGCAGGTACCAAAATCAGGGCAGACACAAGGCCTCTGTGCACACAGAACCAAAGACACCAGCGCTTCCTCAGGACCTGTACAGCTTCCGGAGGATTCTCAGTTTGTGGTGTGGTTTGGCTCCGGATGGAGTGACCAGAACAGAGGATTTATTAAAAACCCAATCCATAATCTCCTGAAGCCCTCAGTCCTAGTTATTTAAATGAACATTAGGTTAGGACTATGTATTCCTTATCAAACATGATTTGTGTCTTCTCATAACTTTTTGCTTATTATATATGGCAAATTGTCTACTTGTCCATCAGGCACTGAGTGACACGCGGAAAGGACTCTATAACTCGAGGAGTTATAAAGTAGGTCTGTTTTAATAAGCACGCTGGTGCAGGGGGGATCTCTCCTCCAAAGACGTGCACGCCTGAACGATGCAGTTACCTCGGTTATATGCAGTGAAAGTTACATATTCATGAGACGCCTACACATATTCATGAGCTATCCCGAAAAAGGCACTCAGTGCCGGTGGCTGGCTGCTCCTCCTCTTGACGCTTGCGCAG
>NW_009702697.1:14375-14716 GCF_000703405.1 Apaloderma vittatum
TGAAAAGAAGTTTGCGCGGCCCCCATCCTGCCGGTCTTCACCTAACGACCCTGAGAGTCTGTTTCTCACAGGATGTTCTTTCTCATTGATTTCCTTTCAGCCCCCAACTTCTGAGTGTCTTTTCTCTACATCAAGAGAGGCGACGATAGCTCCTAGTTTGCTGTGCTGTCTCTTATGATTTTGTTTAGAGCAAATGCCCGAACACAGTTCCAGGGGTGTGCATAAACGGACTGACACCCCAAAGGACCCCAGGCCGAGGCACCAGGCCCAGGGGGATGACTCTGCCCCCGGCCCAGCTCGGCCGCACAGACTGCAGCTCCAAATGTGTTTATAAAAACCGC
>NW_009702698.1:0-200 GCF_000703405.1 Apaloderma vittatum
GACTTTTTTAGCAAAAATAAATATTTTTTTTCTGAAAAGGCTGGTTGACAGTTTCTAAACAGAAACAGGCTTTGCTGGCATTTACATTGAATAATTGCCTCCACATGCTTAAGCTTATTTAGCTTCTCACAGCTACAAAATAAAAAAAAATTCAACCCCCAAACCGGGTCATCGTACTGTTTCACAACGGCGGGGGGGGG